>NC_086230.1:6155000-6342500 GCF_036321145.2 Pelmatolapia mariae | reverse complement strand
CTCAACAGAATACAGCACTGTCCCCTTAAACGTAAATACTGCCAGGAGAGAGAGCCACCTTGGCAGAAGTTTATGTTCCAAGTGCTTCTTGTTGATTTTAATGATATTGAGGCCAGAAGTTGGAGGACCAAATGAATGTTGGAAAAAATAAGCAGCAGCAGCTTTTACGCTTCTTTCAGAAACCAACTCTTTCCTCTTTTTACTGACTGTATGTGTTAAGACAAGGTCACTTTTATATAGACGCAATTTTTAAAAAAAAAACAAATACAAAAAAAAAAAAAAAAAAACATGGCTAAGTACACAGACCACTTAGAGCATTTCAGAGTGCTTCACATTAAAAGGTTCATTAACAAACACACGACACACATCTATGGACGCACAGACATCAAAGTTTCCGATATTTTGGTTTACAAGGTTACAAGACTCAGCTCACAACTAGGGCTGGGCCATATCATACCGTTCATGGTAATACCAGTATAATGTTGGGCAATGATAAGAAAATGAAATATCGCGATAGAATATGGGTAAAACGCGCATGCACAGTGCCTTTGTTTTCATATGCACATGGCGGAAAAAGCATTTCGGCGACAGAGAATGAGAAGGGCGAAAGCGGATCATTGAATGAAACGGATGAACCAGAATTGGTTTGTAAAAATGCTGCAACTTCAGTGGTGTGGAACTGGTTTAGCTTTCGTCCGTCACATACACAACAAAGCACAATTTTTGGTAGAGCATGCTAGCGGGCCGTCGTTATTACTGTGTTTTTTGGAAAATACGGCACACTTAAAATCAATCCTTTGATTTTTCTGAAAATCGACAGTGCCCCTTATAATCCCGTGTGCCTTAGGTATGAATTCTGGTTGTGTTTACTGACCTCGAAACGATTTTATGTGGTACACGGCGCTCGAAAATCTGTCAAATGTTTTAGTACGACTTTGCTAAGCTACAAACCCGCAACGCTTGATGGATTGTCGGAGCATTACAGTGATACGTACTGTGCTTCAACATAATATTACCGTATTGTGTGTATAACCTCTTTTTAAGTTTTGTGGCTATTATACATGGTTATGCTGAGGATATGTCGGCCAGTTTCCACTGGAAATGCCTTTTAGTTAAACTGTCGGCAAGGAATTTGCATTTGCACTGTTAAATTTTTATATAACTTTAATGCACATAAAAAAGCTGCTTGTTTAAGTGAAAATACATTGATTTTTTTTTTGCACTAATAAAGTTGTGGAGTTGTAAAGTATTTTGTCTAGTATCAATTATATCATCAGTTATATGGTTATCGCAAATTTTCAAATGCATATCGTGATAAATAGTTTTGGTCATATCGCCCTGCTCTACTCACAACTACGCAGATATGTCTGTACATGGAAAGAGTACGCTTGAGTGGATAATCAACCTCACATCCACACAGGCAAGATCACGGAAAATCAATTTCCAATGTGCAATTCAAACATGGCAAACAAACAGCTTGTGTATACTCTAATTGACAGTTAAGACCGAATACTCATTTGTTAATCTCTAGGAATCAATAACCAGGATAGCATTATGAAAAAACACTGACTTTATACGACCTTGTAGTGTTTAAATCTTACAAGCAAAAGTGACAAAAACATTAGCCCCCGCTGTACACTCTGCATAGGAAGAAAACTTCTTTCTACAGCAAAAAAATTAAACTTCTAATCTGGTCAAGCACCTAGCACGCTGCCACAGGAATGTGAAATTCACAGAGAAACCCCCACCAACATTACCGCTGCAGCGCCAGGCAAAACTCCTGCTAAACAGGTAAAACAGTCATTTAGGTTTTTTCACGGGTTTCCAGAAAAAACGAAAGTGAAGCCAAGGAAAAGGCAAATGTGAAATTGAAAGTATTTTGCAGACACCACACTAAATGCAGACAAGCGTCTTCTTTGTGGGTGTAGGAAGAAAAAGTTGGACAAGCAGGACACACACACACACACACACACACACACACACACACACACACGCTTGAGTCCCATTTGGGGTCGCATTTCTTAACTCCCACCCTTTGGGGACACCACTTTCTGTATGGTTTAGAAGCAAGCTGGCAACTGAATTTTACTCCTCCAAGACCACAGAAATAAAAAAAAAAAATCACTTGAGATTTTCATTTTAAGCAACATTTGTCCAGACAGTATTTTTACCTTCCTATTGGGGACTGGGAATGTTTAATGTCCCCTTTGGGGTCTTCAGCGATACACAGATAAACAAACTATTTTATGCCACTTTTGGGGACCTTACTTCCATTTGGGGTCTTCAGCGATACACAGATAAACTATTTTATGCCACTTTTGGAGACCTTACTTCCATTTGGGGTCTTCAGCAACACACATACACAAGTTATTTTATGTCAGTTTTGGGGATATTCCTTCCCTTAAAGGCAAGTCCCTCAAAGTACAATGTAAGGTTAACTACCCAATCTAACAATAATCTAAACAATAATTAAGGTCTCTATTTATCTTGAAGAAATCAAAACTATATTCAACGTCTCAGCCATAGAACAATTTAAATTTTTGACTGCATTTATTACTACTGTGTTTTTTGGGAGTTTACATGCACATCATTAATGCAGAGAAACTTGGAAAAAAATCATCTGTTTGTGTTTGTGACCAGCAAATTGTAAGGCAAGAACTTTGCTTCCAAATATGTTCACTAGGAAGAAGTCACTGGTCCCTTGTCTTCATCTTGATCTGTTTTCTTATTCTATTGTGTTTTTGTTGCCTCCATACCTGAAAGAAGACACTCAATCTCATTGCTTGAGGAATCCGGATTTTGCAGATCAATTTTTTTTAACGTTTCAGGCATTTCTCATGATGCTGCTTCAGCTTGGTTAGCCCTGAGTAGATAAACATAAGTTAAATAGGCAAACATTAGACAGTTAACCTAGTTTTTATATTCTATTTAAACGAAAAAAGAAATTTCTAATTTCAACTATGAATTGTTACCACAGATAATTTGTACACAATTACTAAGGGTTCATTTCATTTGCAGAAACTATCCAAACTTTGAAGCAAACCTATCATAAAAGACTTAATTTAATTATTAATAAACACACTGCTTTAACCTACATTAGAACCAATCAAAATATCCTTTACCTCAGGGCACCAATAACTACAGTATTAAAGATCTGTGAGTGATAAGACAAGCTGTACGATTTTAGAATGGATTTCTTAATTTTAGTTTTCACTGATGTTACGAGTAGATTTAACATGAATAACAAATAGACAAGAGACAATTGGAAACTGCCAAAAAAGATGACTCTTATGACTTCTGGGGACATTTCTAACAAAAATGCACTGCGTTAACCTGAATGAGGACAATCAAAAGGAAATGAAATTGAATTGAATTGATATAGTACCAGAGTACAGTGATCATTAACTGATGGTCATTAACGATCAGTGACCATTAACGGTTTTGTCACTGATCTCAAGGGTAGATTAATACTAAATACAGAAATATACCTCCATTTAAAAATTACAAAAACATATCCAACTATAGTTATTGGTACACCTGACTCTTATGACTTTTGGGGACGTTTCTAACACAAATACACTCCGCTTTAACCTAAATGGGGACATTCAATGGGAAACTTTCCTTAGGGAACTGGTAAATACAATGAACTCTGATTATGAAACATATGCATATGTTAAGGTATGTGTAATGATTTGGGGGATGGATTGCTTTATCCTAGTCCTCATTCTGATTGGTATTTGTTTCATATTTCCAAATCTTAGACATAATGAAGGGTTTTACAACATAACTCTTGAGTGTGGTGATCATTGATAAATTGTTCTTGAACTTCATGTATAGATTTATACAGAAAAAAGTACATGATACTATTTTTTAAAAACAATACAAAAACATATCCAACTATAGTCATTAGTATGCCATATACTTATGACTTTTGGGGACGTTTCTAACACAAATACACTCCACTTTAACCTAAATGGGGACATTCAATGGGAAACTTTCCTTAGGGAACTGGTAAACACAATGAACTCTGATTATTAAATATTTGCTTATGTTAAAGCAGGGGTCCCCAATCCCAGTCCACGAGGGCCGGTGTCCCTGCGGGTTTTAGATCTCACCCTGGGTCAACACACCTGAATCACATGATTAGTTTATCACCAGGCCTTTAGAGAACTTCAAGACATGTTGAGAAGGTAATTTATCCATTTAAATCAGCTGTGATGGATCAAGGACACATCTAATACACTCCACTTTAACCTAAATGGGGACATTCAAAATCCTGCAGCTTATTTATGTTTCTTTGTTTCAGAATAATGAATAAATAAATTAAACAAATAACATAAAATAACATCCTTTTTATGAAGCTTATTTCTTTTTTCCGTTTTATTAGCCTCTCTTAATTAACAAGCTATTCCTCATTGTTAGCTTGCACATGAAAAACTGAAGGATGCTAATAAAAGTCCTTTTTTATTTTAGAATCATAAAAGCATAAAAAAATTGAAATCCCCTAAAATATTGAAAGTTGGGTTCATTCAAACATGCCTTGATTTTTAATCCAAGACAGCTCTGAATGTGTAATTTATACGTGGCCAGCTTTTTCAGGCTAATTAGCTAAAGCCTTTTTTTTCCCAAATTATCAAGGGCACATCTAGCAAACCAATATTAGCATTTATTAATAAATAACTTTCTTACATTCAGACAGAAAATGCTGAAACTTTTCAGCAGAAACCTTAAGATATAGGTATAAGAAACTAAAAAAGTTTTAATCACTTTTCATACCTTTAAAGCTGCTCTACATGCTGCTGCTTCCCGGCACACACCTCCATGGCTGCGATCAAGGCCTATGGTGACATAGAGGTCTTACCTCACCTCCCCTACCTTTAGGCTGTCCCTGCTCTGTCCCTCTTGACTCTCACACACACAAACTCCAGACCTGCATTTATCTCTTTCCTCTGATCCCCCCCACCCGACAGACATACAAAACTCTAAACATCGCCCTTTGACTGACTGCCCCACCCCCACTTGCACATGAACTCTTCCCCGAAAGCACTCTGATTGTATGACACTAGTGTTTATTGTATTATGTTGTACATAGGACTTTTGTTTTGTTTTTATCTTTAAGTTGTTCACTGTACACTGAAGACCGTGGGAGCATTACAATTTAAAATTCCTGTGTACATCATCTGTACATATGGGTTTTCACAATAAAGCTGACTTTGAATTTGACTTGAGTCAAGCTCTGCACATATCTGTAAGGCCCAGTCCACCCACCCTACAGAAGCTAGTCTTTCCCGCTTGTATCCAGGATATAATTTTTTTTCCTGTCATGATCCATATCTAATGACCATAGTCTTACACAGTTTTTGATCAGCTCTTAAAGAGACTTTGGTGAGAATTAAGTTTTATGCCATATGCTTGTGACTTTTTACGCTTTTTAGGCAGTATTTTACATACTGCCTAAAACGTATTATCATTGAAATTTAAATTTAGCTCAGCTGCTTCACCAAATTTTGGATCCCTGCACCATTCAACAGAAATTCAAGAAACATCTTAAATATGTTGCAATACAAGTATCAAAAATTTAGAGTAATTTATGTCAAGCTGCAGTTCAGAAAGCAAATATGAACCTAAAGTGCTCCATTATTTCATGCATCTGCTTCACATCATGCCAAATAATTCTTTAAAAAAATATTAAAACTATTTATATCATAATTACGTGAAATATGACTCTTTTGTATTTTCTAGTGTCCTCTTTACCCTTTGAAAATATAATCTACTTTCTAACAAATAGTCTACTGATTTCTATTATTTAGTCAAGAGAACAAATGTTTGTTTATATAAAACCATTCATACAAAAGAATGTTGAATAAGATTTTCAACAAAGATCAGTATATTAAAAGAAATCTTACACTATAATAATATAAGGGTTAGGGAGAGGTAATACACACACAAAAAAAAAAATCCAAGAAATGTCACTTTTGGGGACAGTGGAAATTTTTGCAATTTCACACACTTCCACTAGGGGCAACATAGAGTTATACACAGATTGCGAAAAATTTTGGGGGCAATGTCATACACATACACCAAAAAAAAAAAAAATCTAAAAAAAATGTCACTTTTGGGGACAGGTGAGATTTTTGGATTAAAATATGTTTTAGAGCATGCTGAACGTTGTTAGAGGTAAATCTAATTGGGGACGGTGGTTTTGGTCCCCAAAGGGAGAGGTGTCCCCAATAGACTGGTGTGTGAGCTGATAGAAGTCCCCAATTTTGACACAAGCAAACTCTCACACACGGGGGAAGTGTTTCAGTGTGTGAAAAACAGGCTAGACCAGCCCTGGCAGAGACTGGAGCAAAATGAAAGACTAACACCATCATCATCCTTCCCGAGCACAAACATTTTAGCACTGAATACCACTGAATTCATTTCAGGATTGATAAGACAGGCTATCAGTTTGGATGACAGCCTCACCACAGTGCTGTTGTTTGAGCTCCAGGTCCAGTTCTGCTCATTTCTAGTGGAAACCATCCAACAAACCAACATTAGCTGAAACTAAAAACAAAAATTAAATAAATAAAATAAAAATGTGAGTGTAAGTACAGAGTCCTGTTGCCTGCGCCAACAACAATTTAATGACACAGTTGTGGACTATTTAAACTGTCTGAATGAAATACATTCAAAGCACAGTGGCTTGGACCTTCCGGCTGCAGAGTTAGCCAAGACCCAAAGCATAAACATATGTACACACTCATGCAAAAAGAGAGATTTGACACGACCGAGGTTGAATGATTTGGAGAAGAGAGAGAGAGTCTCTATATCTAGGAGACTAAAGGAGATTAAAAACACTCCTACACTCCTTACAGATGCCCGCCCACTGAGTCAGTGATAACACAAACCGAATCCAAAACTTGGCAGATCGAAACTGTAGGAGCAGGGGATATTCCAGTGACTTAACAATACAAGAAAATAACAACATGAAAACATTGAATGAGAACGCAGGAAGCCCAATAAGGGCCAGGTCTTGGGAAGTGTTAAATTTCAACCTGCTCCCAAAGCTTTCACTAAAACTGACACTGCAGACTGCACCAAGTTATGAATTATCCATCATCAATCCTAGCAAATCATAGGTCTAGATAGTGGATGAATTGTGGATACATGACCTCTGATTTGCATTTCAAATTTTATTATCAGATTAACTGGGTAACTTAAACCTTACTATTGCTCTACTTCTGAAGATGAAAACAGAGCAGCTGGGAATAATTATGTTTCATGTGATGATGCAAAGCAGCTAGATCTTTGAGTTGTATGCTACAGAAAGGAAATTTGTCAACATTATTATTTTCTCTCCTACTGAGAAGACAGTAAATTAGGAAGTCACATGAGTGAAGCTTTGAGGTTTGAGTTAAACCAAATTACTTATCATGTGATAAAATATCCAATTCACCAGATAATTCTTAGAAGAAAAAAAAACAACTCATGACCACTATACTTTTCATATCCAAAACAAAACCAAAATTCCAGCCAAAGGCTCAAATATTATATAAAAGTTGCCGCTTCCACAGAAAAACACACATCAAGTTGTCTAGGCTGGTGGTATTGCGTTGTGAAAGGGAGATGAAGAAAATCCCTGCCTGTTTCCTCACGCTTATTTGACTTCAGTGGGATTTTTCCATTACAGGAAAACACCTCACAGTCCCCCAGAATGAGAGCATGAGTGTTCTTGACTAACATTTCCACTAACTAATACAAATACAGAAAACCAATTAGACATGTACTGTACCATACAAACTTGACACATTTCTCACCAAATGCTGTAGCTATTAACCACTGTATTTTTAATCTTTTCCTCCCTTCGTCTAGTTGACTGTGCACTTTCTGGATGAATGAGTAAGATTCAATCTGCAATCAGAGCATTTCTCAAAAAACAAAACAAAAAAACCCCCCAAAAATTAAAAACGTTAAAAATAAAGTAAACGAATAACATCTGTCTACACCCTTAATCACCAAGAAGAACAACTTTTAGACAATCTAGTCAGCTGTCCTTATCCCTTGCCTCTGAGCTTTGTGCACATGAGGACATGTAGGTGTGGCACTAAATGATTAACACATCTTCCATAAAACACTGGACCCTCTTGTGCTGCAGTCTATTCTAATGCACAATCAACAGATTTTATGCACTAAACAGGAAGACGCCACTGCAGAACTAATAACACTAATGTATCTGTTATGAGTAGACAAAAGACCCACAGACTCGCATTAATGTTTCAAAAACAACTGCGAGTTGTGTGAAATCGATTGGAGCTACCGTATTTTTTGGACCATAAGGCACACCGGATTATAAGGCACATTAAGCGAAACAAAACAGATAAGTCAAACTTTACTCAACTCATTCTTCTTGCATTGATTCATTAATGTTGAATTCTATCGCAGCTGCTCTATTCCCATGTTGTTGCAGTATATTAATGACTAACCTCGTATTGTGGATGGATGATCTCAGTTGTTCTCCTGACTTAAGTTTGGTCTTTACAGCATCCTGCCATATGATTGCATCCCTAACCATCGGGAACCTTCATGTCAACTTTTATCAAGTGGAAAAAAGTTAACATTCATCCTCCAGCTTCACTGTGTTTATGTTATGCTAACACAGCTGTGTCGCTAGCGATCGCGTAGCACATCATTATATACCAGCTAGCCCAACTTCAGTAACCCTACAAACGTCACTGCTGTTTAGTTTTCTGTCTTCATTTATGTTGGAAGTGACAGCAGAGCTGTACGTTTTAATTTTCGCAGAAATCTCAGAGTCAGAACATGCTATATCATGTTTAGGTGAAAACTAGCGAGCTAACTTCCTGCTAACTTCTAACACTGTAAATTTAACCTCCTAAGACCCGAACTCTTCCACAGCATGCATTTTTAATTTCTCTTTGATATTTGGGTATATTTGGGCCCGATAAATGTAAAAACATTTTTTTAAGGTTTTTTTTTTTTTTTTTACCTTATTTTTGTTTTTATGAAAAATCAGAGCCACATATGAGGATATTCGTTTAAAATTTTGATAGAACAGTAGCAGTATAATGTCCTCGTAAATGGATATCATTTAAGAGCAAAATTGAGTATTTTGGTCTAAATAACCCAAAATGTGATGTCCACATATGTGGACGGCAGGTCCTAGGAGGTTAATAAATTCTGTTTTCATGGATGCCTGGATGTTAAACTTAATTGTTACACCTGGTAAAGCAGCAACGCTGATCATTTTATTAAAGATGAAAGAATTTGGACAGTTTTTAACTCTCAGTGATGCCGCAGTGTTTGTTTCACTTTGAGACCTGAACCAGACGGAGTTTAGGACCCAGATTACTCCGCAAGGCTCCTGACCACGGTACCCATAATGCTCCAACAATCCATCAAGCGGTGCGGCTTCGTAGCTTACCAAAGTCGTACTAAAACATTTTTTGACAGATTTTTGAGCACCATGTACCACATAAAATCGGTTCAAGGTCAGTAAGCACAACCAGAATTCATACACAAGGTGCACCAGATTATAAGGCGCACTGTCGATTTTTAAGAAAATTAAAGGCTTTTTAGTATGCCTTATAGTGCGGAAAATACGGTACATTGAGCCTCATACCCCCTCCCCTTCCAGGGAGCCTCCGAGCTGCACTGCATTTTCATTTTGAAAAAATAAAGAAACATCAAGACATGCAAATCTAATAGAATATAAACACCATTTATTGGAATAAATAAATGGCATTTCTGTGCAAGCTAATCAGATCTAAATATCTAGGATTACTGTCACATTGTAAGCAAAATTCAGTGCCAGTCACTTTGGTTCCCAAAAGTCCTTGCACTCCTTCCTTCACCCATAAACTGAGGCATTTTACCACAGTGTGAGCTTATCTCCGTACTTTCTGGCTGACTGAAGTGATGTGCTCCAAACAGCACAGCAACAATAACGTCGCTGACACATCTGCACACACTTTCCATGTGGTTGAGACTGACTCACTCTCCAGCCTGTCTGCACTCGAGTACGTTGTAAAGTAAATACTGGAGGATTAGTATGTGTGAATTACAGTACAGCCTTTTTACAGTCCTGTCCAATTTACAGACTTTAATTTAATGTATTCTGCTAGCAGCATTCACTCCTTTGTCGTGCCAGTTGCAATCACCCTCACAATGCTGCTGAGAAAAACATTTTGCTCCATGAAATACAGAAAAAAAGTGTTGCGTTTAAGCTCTGACATAATTACTTATCTAGCTCTGGATAAACAGTTCTTGTGAATCTGGTGTTTCAAGTTCAAAACCATACGTGAATATGCCGTTATACATTAATATGGGGTGGGATTTTCTTGTGACGCTTTCTTTTAGAGCGGTTGACTAGTAAATCATCGATATCCATAGCCAGTCCAAGAAGATGTGGTTAGGGGACAAAAACCAGAGTCAAGAGTAGGTCAACTTATCCCTGTATTATCTCAGTAGGCTCAGCTGGCTTGAATGACAGTTTGAATGGGAGTCTCTCCTTATACTGTAGATTTTTCTATAAGACAATCTGACATTAAAAGACTTAGTTAAAAGTTAAGTTAAGCAAGACCTATTTAGAGTTTACATAAGTCTTCAGGAAGAGGTTCTTATCCATGTCTGTGTTTGTGATTTTTAAGACATGCAGATAACACAGTAAGTATTATCTCAATGAGTATAAAATGGAATTACTACTGTTTAATCAGATATCAAATTGGTTGCTGGGAAAGGATAAGACCTGTTACATCATGCTTTCATTTTACTGTGTTTTTTTCAGTTCCTTTTAACCTGCAGTAGTTTTGAGGACTAATTATTTTGTGCATCCTAATTTCCATCCATGGCAGCACTTTGTACACTAAAAATAAATAATAGGATGCAGTTTCATGCACCTCCTGCTATTGAACAATGCGCTGGGCTTCCTCTGTGAGGATGTCAGTGGGAGGGGGAGACATTGTGGAATAAAATGTACGTCAGCTTTTCTCCAACAGAAGATTTATGTGCTGCTCATGAACGTAGTCACTGCTGCAGTCCCAAAGTGGGGCCACAAATCTTACAGAGGAAGGCTTAATGGCGTCTGAAATCCTTCAACTGTTTCGGCTTCCACTGACACCAATTGACATTTTCATAGCTGTGAGTGTTGCCACGGCCCACAATATCTTTTACTTTATTCAAACACTTGCAAAGGCAGAGGGAGCACTACAGAAACACTGTTTTAATGCTAGCATGGAGAAACTTGAACAAAGTTCATAAAAACAAAAAAGAAAACCAGAGTGAAAACAACTCAAAGAAAGAGGGCAGCAGAGTTGTTCAATACTTCACGACCCTTGATCCCTCACTGCTGAATTGCACCTTCCTCCCTCCCACCCTGTTGACAGCATTTAGCACCATGACAAGTATCATTTTGACCTAAAAAGCTTCTGCTGTGGACGTAACCTCACAGCTTAGATGGTTTGGGAGTGAGACCAGAACTCTTTCTCAAAATGCAAAGTGACAGTTGAACTGGAAACGAACACATGCTAACACAATTATTAGCATATCAGTATAATAGAGTAGTTAGGTTTGTGGTTGAAACCTCCTTGTGGCTGTTCCTGTGTGAAGTTTGCCTGTTCTCCCTGATGACCTGACTGGAAAGCAGTAGGAAATCTCCCAGTTCAATTATAATTTGCTTCAGTGATCAGAGACAGTGAAAGTTATAGTTTAGAATAGTTTCACTCAAATCCTGACGAGGAAGATGGGGGTCATTAATTGCACCATTGGTTAATGTTGTGGGATAAAATTAAAATTCACCCCTCAAACTGCTGAGCTGGTCTTATACTCTGACAGTGCTCTCGCTGTCAGCCAAGGTCTCAGTCACGCAGGCCTAGAGACTGGTTAAAAACCACCTGGTAATCTGACTGCAAGTGAAAAAAAATGCATATCCCCCAACTGGTTGATAAGTAGTTTCTTGAGGCTGCCGACTATCACTGGGTAAAACCTGCTGCACTGTGTTTTGCGCCAAACCCTCCTTGTGATTGCTTTGGTTGCTACCAGACTGCTGCTGTCACCTGTAGTTTGAAATGAAGACAGCTACTTACAGACAACTAACCACCAAACTCTTTCGAAACTTGGAAAAGTGTCACAAAGTATCCATAACTCGAAATTCGAGTTATTTTCTCGAATTTCGAGTTTGTGCTGCCAATCAGTAATCTGATTGAATGACGTCATTTCCTTGTTACCCGGAAGCTGAAGCCCTCAGCCACAAATGCTACAGCTAAGCTACCAGTATCACAGCCAGTCATGAATTCACAAATTGCTGAGTATTTTCAGTGTGGCTTCACAAATGATAAAATCCTTGTGTTATTAGCTGAATCAAATGGCATTACTATCAGCAAACGTACTCTTGAAAACACCAATTTGTTGCGATCTGATTTTGAATGTGCATTCCCCTGCGCCATATCCTTCTGGGCAACAAGAAAATGACGTTATTCACGTAGATTACAGCTTGGCAGAGCTAACTCGAAATCTCGAGAAGGATAACTCGAAATTTCGAGTTACGGATACTTTTTTTTTTTTTTTTGCTGTGTTTGTTTTTTTTGTAAGTGGCGGAAACGGGCTTCCATACATTTGCCTTCAAACTGAATTTGACAGCAGCAACATGTCACAAAAAGCTGGGATGGAGGCAACAAAAGGATGGAACTAGAAACAACTGGAGCAACAATTTCCAACCAATTACGTTAATTGGCAGCAGGTCGGTAACATGATCAGGTATAAAAAGACCATCTTAGAGAGACAGAGCTTCTCAGAAGTAAAGACAGGCAGGGATTCACCAATCTGTGAAAAACTGCAACAAATCGAAACAATTTCAAAATAATATTCTTCAACATAAAAACGCTGCATCATGCAGAGAAGAACGGAACATGATCAAGAAATGCCAAAGCCAACCCAAGACTGTTCCAAATGGAAAGACATTCCTTCCCGAAAGTCCAGCAGCCGGTCAACCAATTTCAAGCGAGCAACTTCCACCAAACAATTTTTTCCTCGTGAGTGGTTGCCAGATGACGCAGACCGGTCTCCAGGACAGTGTGACTGGGGACCTAGCTTAGCTAGACTCTATAGGTATTACAAAAAAAATGAAACCAGCATTTTAAATAAAAATAGTTTCCAGTAGGAAAACTGAATGGCTCAACCCCATTTTAAAGTAACGAACCAAACCATTTCCACCACACAGTAGAACCGTTTTCATTTTAAAGAGCAGAAACTTGCATTTAATGAAGTTCTACAAAGCTTCCTGATCATTGCAGCAGGTCCCGACTGAGAAACCAACAGCCTTTAACCGTCAACTCTAAATGACTTGTGCGTTTTATATCGACCATTTGGCTTAAACATAAATTTGATTCCACTGTACAAAAAGCAGGGCCACCGAAGTGATCCTAAACAGTGAGAGTCTAAGGAGCTTGAGTCTGGACGTCTTTAAGTTGCTTGAAGACGTTTCACCTCTCGTCCGAGAAGCTTCTTCAGTTACAAGGTCAAATGATGGAGAGTCCCAGATTTAAGCCCTAGGGAGTGTCCCCCAAGGGGGGGTGAAAGAAACCATCTATGTCCACTGTGAACGACCATCTTTGAACAGAGGCGGTGGCTTACGACACCAACTGTCTGCCATCTATAATCCAGTTTTGAGATCCTTTCCCAGACGCCTTAATGCCCACTCACATCCTGGGCCTTTTGACTTCAGGAAATCATATGATAGGGTGGGGCTAGGTTTCACAATGAGCACACCCAAAACCTTTGGCTGACTGTGACCTACACCTGTTTTCACACCTTGACTCGTGCGATAAGGTAGAGGATCAACAGGGGGTTTATGACCCTCTTGGGGGGACACTCCCGTAGGACTCTCCACCATTTGACCCTAAAAGTGAAACCTTCTCAGATAAGAGGTGAAACGTCTTCAAGTAACTTCAAGAAGTTCAAATGCCTTTTTTTCAAGCTCCTTAGACTACAATCACCTGCATGACTGAGAACCTTCACAGACTAAACAGTGAGACTTAAATCATATCAGATGTACATCAGACTAGAGTCTGTAAGGACAAGATTGTCTAACACGGTGTCAAGACATGCACCTACATGCATACATCATATATACACACACAACCTGCACACGAGATTCCAGTGAGTTACTTTGCCATGTCTTTAGACAAGTGAGGGCCGTTTCACACTAATCAGACACACAAATCTTGCCCAGCATTCCTACCTCTGCCGGGATGTTCCAGACAAGTCTCTGAGGTTGGGGTAGAGAAGGCTCCACATCACCTTTACAGTGGCCGTCCTCAGTGTAGCCTAGCTGAAAGGCATCTGTGGCCAGCGTGTACTGGAGGAAAAAAATAACAGGGAAGGAAAAGATTATTGAGATTTAATATGAGAGTTAGCGCAGCCATACTTGCAAAAATGTACCCCATTATAAAAGGGGAAAAAAGTTTTTGTTTTGTTTTTTAAATGGACGACACAAAAATACAAGAGAGATGATGAGTGCTTGAAAACTCAGCATAAGCATTTTTTTTAAAGTTGCTGCTAATGCACTTGATTAACTGATTATCTACAATTGTTAATCAGTTAAATCGGTTAACACTAAATGTTACATTTCATGACAGCCCAATTACAAAAAGACGGAACTAATGTGGCTTTTTTGGAAAAGTTGCCATCAACAGCGCAACATTTGGAAACCTTTTATAGACAGGAAACTACAGAAAGTCTAGATTTTTTGGATTTTCAGACTAAACAAGATAACAATGGTAAGACCCTTGTGCATAATTAAGGCTAGCTGGCAACATAAAAGCTTAACAAATGAACTCAAGGATCGAGCCCTGTGGGACCACGAATACCGTGAATATTTCTTTATCACTGGCCAAAAGAAGAAGCTACTTAAAGTAGAATATTTAAAATAAGCTCAGACAGACATGATGCATTCATGTGTATGTGATATACACATGAATGCACTGTATTCTTTTCAGCTGCCCGGATCATTGCCTGCAGCTAACCCACTCTTTTCCAGCACACCAACCGTCTGCACGTCCTCCTTTCACTACATCCACGAAGCTCCTCTGAGGTCCTCCTCTTCTCCTCCTGACTGGCAGCTCCATATTCAACATCCTATATGCAATGTTCCCTCTAATTTTTCATGTGTCTGAGCGAACACACAAACTCCCTGAGCGGTCCCTTGGACCACTGTGAGCAACAGCAGACGTGTGCACTGTGGTCACGCCAGTATCAAATCCATCCAAGTTATGTGGTTTATTAAAATAATCAAATTACAGCATTTACATTTATGTTAGACTACTTTTAATTAACTGCTTTATCCCACTTACAATGAAAATTTAAAAAAAAAAAATCTTGTTCATGACCTGTGTAGTATGTTAACATACATAGTAAAAATAACTTGAACTCCAATTTTGAAAACACAACTTTCTTCTTCTTTTTTTTTTTAATAAAGCTCTGACTTGTATTATGAGTATGAGTCTGTGGTCTGGGAGAGAGTCCTGCAACTCCCTGTCTGCAAAATACAGTAAATAATGACCAATGTTGGGTAATTAATTATATAGTTACTTCTTCAAAAAAGTAACCGAGTTATGCAAACAACAAAGTTTTTTGCAGCTGTTTACCTAAAAATGCAGCCAAGGCGTCTTTTTAAATAAACATTTCAAACTATTTACAGAACAATCAGCTGTTCTGCATCAAATTTGATGCCACACAAATTATTTGTGCCACTCCAAAAAATAATTTCTTTCCACTATGAGATAAAGGAGAACAACAGCCTGATACCTGCAGGCCTGACAACAGGAGATGTATCACTCCTGTATCACCTGTAACGTTCAGCAGTCGCCTCATTGTTCTGACACACACACACACAACAAAACGAATAGTTATGTCTATAACTTCTGTTCCCTGAAGGAGAGGAACGAGGTACAACACATAAGTATGGGATATCACGCCCTCGCGTGTCCTGGCTGAAGAAACCTTTATTCACGCCTTTAAGGCAGATGACGTGTGATGACACGCGCACGGCCCCGCCTGCACATATAGCCGCTGTCATCACAGTCATCCCTCAGTTCGATAGCCGCTCTTCACCGAGCCAAACTGCTCAGTGGGGTCACCTTGTGTTGTACCTCGTTCCTCTCCTTCAAGAGAGAGAAGTTATACACATAACTATTCGTTCCCTTTCAGTCGATTCACTCGGTACAACACATAAGTATGGGACATATATACACGCCCCACAGAGCAGCCACCGAACCGGAATCGGACCACCACATCCTTAGTGAGTGGTAGACCCAGCAGAAAGGACAGCATGAGCCACCGAAGGGGCTGTAACGTCCAACCGATAAAACCGCACAAAAGTGTGCGGTGATGCCCAACTAGCTGCCGCACAAATATCAGCTACAGGCACCCCTTTAAAAAGAGCCCATGAGGTTGCCATCCCCCTGGTGGAATGAGCTCTCACCCCGTGGGGCAAAGCAAGACCTCTGGTGCCGTATGCCAGTGAGATAGCTTCTATAATCCAGTGGGACAGCCTCTGTTTGGACAGAGATCTACCTCTATTTGGATTGGCGAAGCAGACAAACAGCTGGTCACATAAACGCACAGTCTGAGTGCGCTCAATGTAGGTGCATAGCACACGCACTGGACAAAGAGAATGCATCCTCCTCTGCTCCTCAGATGCAAAAGGAGGGGAGCAAAAGCTCAGCAACTCAAACTCCATTGAGCTATAAGATGCAGGCATGATCTTGGGAAAATAGGCAGCATTTGGACGCAATACGACCTTTGGGCATCAGGAGAGAACTGTGTGCAGGAGGGATGCACAGACAGCGCATGAAGGTCACCCACTCGCTTTGCCAAAGCCAAAGCGAGAAGTAATGCAGTCTTATATGAAAGAAATTTCATATCCACAGACTCAATGGGTTCAAACGGGGGGCTACAAAGGGCCTCCAGCACCAAAGACATGTCCCAAGCAGGGACACTGGACTTAAGCACAGGCCTCAGCCGGCGAACTCCTTTCAGAAAACGTATGGCGAGGGGATGTGCACCTAGTGTCACCCCGTCAAAGCCAATATGACAAGCAGATATAGCTGCTAAATAAACCTTAATTGTCGAAAATGAAAGGCCCTTATCCAGCAGCTCCTGCAGGAATGTCAAAACATCCACAATAGAGCACTGAAATGGGAGAGTGTGGCGGTCCTGGCACCATTGCTCGAAGGCTCGCCATTTGCAAGCGTACAAGCCTCTAGTAGATGAGGCCCTAGCGCTCTGAATTGTCGCTATCACACTAGGTGGCAAACCCTTAGCAATCAAGTTTAACCTCTCATCAGGTAAGCATGAAGGCGCCACAGATCTGGGCGCGGATGAAACACTCCTCCCGCCTGAGAGAGGAGATCCCTGCGGAGAGGAAGCTGCCAAGGACTCGCTGCTAGCAGGCTCATTATCTCTGCATACCACAACCTTGTGGGCCACCAAGGGGCCACTAGAATCAGAGAGAGGGAATGCCGACGCACTTTCTCTAGAACTGGAGATATCATTCCACTGGGGGAAATGCATACCGGAGCACGTCTGGCCATTGGTGCGCTAGCGCGTCCAAGCCCAAGGGTGCATCGTGGTCGATTATAGAGAAGAACAGGGGGCAGTGAGTATTCACCCTGGAAGCAAAAAGATCTATTTGCGACTCCATTCTCTCACCAGAGGACCCCCCCTGGAGAGAAGGTCCGGCCCCAGGTTTAGGTGGCCCAGGACATGGGTGGCTCTTAGAGACAGAAAATGAACACTGCACCATAACAGCAGAGAGCGAGACAGCTTCAACAGGGGAAGAGAGCGTGTTCCTCCCTGCCTGTTTATGTAAGACACCACTGTTGAATTGTCCGTCCTGACTAAGACATGCTGGCCCTCCAGGACTGGACGGAAATGCTTTAGAGCTAAGAACACTGCTAACAGCTCTAAGTGGTTGATGTGTAGCTGGCGCTGGGCTGCGGACCACATCCATCTCACTGATGCACCCTCGCACAGCGCTCCCCACCCTCTTAGGGAAGCATCTGTGGACACCACCTTGCGAAACAACACCCTTCCAATCCGAGAGCCCTGATGCAGCAGCCTGGGCTCCCTCCAAGGACGGAGAGCTAGCATGAAAGACGCGGTTACCGGCAGCCTCCTCCGGAGGTGACGCAATGCACACAAACGGTGAGAGAGAGTCCAGCGTTGAAACGCTCTCATTTTTAACAGTCCAAGTGGCACTACGGCGATCGTAGATGCCATCATGCCCAACAAGCTTAATATCGTCTGGAAACGCAGTCTGCGTCCCAGCTGAAACTGAGCGAGGCAGCGATGAAACGCGGCCACTCTGTGCTCCGACAAATGTGCGTGGCTGGAAAGCGAGCATATTTCCAAACCGAGAAAAGCAATCTGCTGACTCGGGATTAGCGAGCTCTTTTGAAAGTTCACAGAGAACCCCAGTGTCTGAATGTGTGACAGAACCAGCGACAGCTGTGTCTCCGCCTGCTCTCTGGAACAAGCTACGAGAGCTCAGTCATCTAGGTAGGCTAAGATGCGGATGCCTCTCTCTCTGAGGGGCGCTAGCGCTGCCTCGGCACATTTCGTAAAGGTGCGAGGAGCGAGTGACAGCCCGAACGGCAGCACTAGGTATTCGTAGGCTACGCCCTCGAATGCAAACCTCAGAAACTGCCTGTGTTTCGGGTGTATAGCCACATGAAAATAAGCATCTGTTAGATCGATTGTCGCAAACCAATCTCCTGGGCCGACTGCATTCAAGAGCTGTCTGAGTGTTAGCATCTTGAACCTGTACGTTCGTAGATACGTGTTCAAGACTCGCAGGTCGAGGATGGGACGAAGCCCTCCCCCTTTTATCGGAACAACAAAATAACGGCTGTACCAACCTTTGTCTGTCTCCGAAGCGGGGACCACTCGTATTGCTCTTTTCTGCAATAGCGCCTTTATTTCCTCTCTGAGTATCATGGCCGCCTCGGTGTTGACAGTCGTGTTTACGACTCTTTGGAAACGAGGCGGCCTGACCTGGAACTGCAACCGGTAACCCATGGCAACGGTTCGCAGCACCCACGGAGAGGGGGCGCAAGCGCGCCACTGAGGGAAGTGAGCAGCCAGCCGGCTGACCTGCAGCACCGTCGGCGGGGCGTTGTCGCCCCCCAGTGTGTCTGCAGGGGACTGCATCACCAGCATTCTGCCTGCAGGCTCAGCATTTGTGATTGTTTGAGAATAAACAACACTCTTTATTGATTGCAACATGGGAACATGTACATTCACACAGTTTGTTGGAGGCACCTTTTCTGGGGCACAACAATGAAAAACAGCGGGAACACTCGATGTGGTCACCTGAACATTTAACACACCTGAACAGGGAGTTACCTGAGGCATTTTGTGTGCAGGGGTTTTGTGCTTGGGAGACAGTGTTAGGAAAGTGCAGCGCCTTCTGGGGCTGACAACCTGAACAGAACTTAAGCGGCACCTCTTGGGCGGCAACAGAGGGGTAAAAGCAGCGTCTCCCTGCTGCTGGACCCCTTCTCCACTCAAAACCACAGCTAGGAGGGCTGAGGCTTCTTCCTCCTGGGCGTCGGGTCCCGCTGGGGGCCCGAGGGTGGGCCTTTGCTCCAGGCCGACTGGCGTGGAGCTCGGGCCGGAGGATGTGCTCTCGCTGGCGGCACACCCACTTCAGCAGTGGGCGCCGGTCTCTTGCCAGTCGGCAGAGGAGCGGCGGGCCTGTGAGAGCCAGCTGCGGGCTTGGGCTTGGGCTGACGTCTGGGGATGATGTCGCGCAGAGCTTCCGTCTGCTTCTTCCTCAGATCGAATCTAGCCTGAATGGCTTCAAGTGAATTTCCGAATAACCCAGCCGCAGACACTGGTGCATCCAGATATACAGCTCTGTCCCTATCCGGGACGTCAGAGAGGGTCAGCCACAGGTGCCTCTGCGCCACTACTGTCAAAGCCATCCCTCTGCCCAGGGAGAGCGCTGCACAGCGAGACGCACGGAGGATGTGATCTGTGGCGACTCTGACCTCGTTAAGAAGAGGTGCCAGCGGGCTGTCATCAGGAACCAGCGTGGTGACGGAGCTCATGGCGCGAGCAGTGCCGGCCTGAGCCTGATAAATCTTCTCCAGCTGCGAAGCAGAGAATCTGCAGTGCTTGGACGGCAGAGTTGCGGGGCCGCCGACACCATGGTTATGGGACGGGGCCAGATAAGCACATTGGGCCGACAATGAGCTCTCCTGCTCATCCTCCGACAAACCATGGATGTCCAGGCCGATGTCCAGCACGTCATCGTCTTCCTGGGGAGCGCTGGCGGGCTTCAACCCAGGCTGAAGCAACCGGTAACCCTTTCCCTGTCTGGAGCCGGGGCTCCAGACAGGGAAAGGAGAGGGTCATGCCGTGCGACAGCCGAGCGTCCCAGCACTTTTTCCACAAACGTCACCCGTCTTTCCAGGGTCGAGCGCCGGAGCTGGCGGCAAAATGCACAGGTTTCGGGCTCCGTCAACGCTCTCCTAGCGTGGACGATCCCCAGGCAGACAGGGCAGGCGTCATGCTGGTCGCTGTCGTGCAAAGAGAAACCCCATCCCTGAGGACAGGGGCGAACAGAAGATTTCTGCTTTGCTCGCTTCGGTTTGGAGTCCATTCCAAAACGCAAAGCGAAACGCTGCACAGGAAAAACTTGAAATTAGCGCTCCGCGGGCAGCCTACACACCAACTGCGTGGTGGAGGCTAACACCAACAGGGGCAGTTAAGCTAAGTTCAAGTCGGCAGACAACGGAGCTGACTAGCAGCAGCTAGCTAGCCCAACTCAGCAGAGGTGTTCTCAGCGAGGTGAAGAGCGTAAGAACCGGGTGAATCGACTGAAAGGGAACTATTGACTACACTACACACTAACTACACAAGATTTGGGCTAAACGTCGCAAATCTCTCACATCTCAAAACACCGCCGTCACTCCTAAAACTTCCAGTTAAATGCCATGTTGCCATATCACTTTTTGATTGGTCGACATGGTACATTTTTCGACCAATAGGAAAGGGTGGGGGTTTTTGGTTTTGCTCACAGGTGTAGTGCTTTCGAGCGTTTTCCCTATAAAACGCCGTTTTTACTGTTTCTTCCCGCAGTAAATATAAACAACGATAGTATTCAGGAAGAAAACCAAAAACTGCATATATTTATCATAACTGTGGTTTTACGTGGCCTATCAACACAATTTAAAAACTGGTATAAAATCCACACTTTTTCCGTCAGGCGTTCCGTCTGTCCTGCTCACATCTCCAATGGTTGTACACGTTGTCATTAACGTGGCTTCACTCCACTTTGCTAGTTAAAACACCGGTGTCGGCACATAAGGACGCTGTCATAGCCTGTCAACGATGTTGATTAGCTGCGTATATACGAATGTGAATCGCGTGATTGGCTGGACTATGGGATAAGGTGGCATCGTTCTAATCCCATACGGGAGCAGCCAGTCACTTACTGACTAACACTGCAAAACAGAATTGTTAAAGTTTTAATTTTAATTTCAATTCAGGTTAGATTTTTTTTGTGCGCAACACAGATTTTCTGTGCGCAGAGACCATGCCAGCAGTGCGCAATTAGAGGGTATCATTAGTTCAAGTCTGATTGTTTCCCTGTAAGTGTCACTTCCTCTTTGCTGTGCTTTCTAAGATAATACTGTAACACAGTCTGATTCTTTTAACACAGCCAATTCCTGGAACTGGCTCCATCTGGAACTTTCAACTGCAGCTGTGCTATCCCTGTGTGATAAATGCATGTCAGCACAAATTCAGAAATAAGACCAAGGATCACCTCCCAAAGGTGTGCTACAGTTGGTGCATCAGCCCAGGAGTGCTCTGCATTCAGCCCACTCTTCCCATTCTTGTAGATCACAACGGAGAAGGATTTATCAAACCACCTGGGAGAGGAGAGAAGATAAAGCATAAAAGGAGATGCGTGTTGCCACAGCTTGTGTAAAGATTGCCACCCTAGTCGAGTCGCAGATGCAGAAATAAGAATCCTGGCTTTAGACCAGACAAAACAGATTGGAACAGGGCCAGGTCTATAACCAGTGTCACAACAATGATACCGATGCCATGCAGATATCCATGCATCTTATTTTTCCTTGTATCGTATTCTTAAAACGCATTTAGTTTAGACGACTACCCTGCGAGACAAACTGCTCCACGCACCATCCCCCACACAGAAAGAGCTTTAAATCTGTCAATCCTTTGTGTCCGGGCCGGTCAACGTTTCCTGTGTGGAGTCCAGATCAGCCTCAGGTGTCTGTAGCTGAATTTCAATGAAGAAAGTCAGGATTATCAAAGGATTCATCACAATCCTTTATTTTTACATGTCTGATAGTGGTTATTGTCACCGTCACATCATACTATACCAAAGGAGAATCCTTGGCAGCCTGAGGCCTGTGAGAAGTGGAGTAATCACAGACATGTTTCTGTGACCTCAATCCTGAACTCCTAGCAATGCACATTTATTCTCCAGAGATGTAATTATTACTGTTGGCATCATCTCCATTTTAACTGCTGTGACACAATGACTTTCCAAATTCTGGGACAAATAAAGTAGTCATTATCTTGGTTGTATATAAGTAACAAATTCACAAAGATAGCAATCGCTGATTACAGCCACGATCAACAGGAAGTGCAGAACATGAAGTAATTCAAGATCCAAAAGAATGTTCCAAATGCATCATGCACATTTCATTTTGGGACACTTTGGGCTCCTTAGTACACACAAAGTATTTATCACCAGTGCTCTTATCTTCTATCGGCTACTTTCAGCAGAACAGGCCACATGAAACACATTTGTATCGAACTCTTTTGTTGAAGATGGCAGCAAGTTTAGAGTACCATCTCCACAGTGTGTGTGCCTGCGTGTGTGTGCATGCGCCACATGGAAAACATGCAGCAGTCTGAGGATCAAAACGAAAGAAAAAACATTTTTTGCGTCATTTTTCCCCCTCTGGTTGTATTTTAGGGAAAGCCATGTTCCATGTTCATTTTTTTTGCCAGGTGTGACTCACTGAGCAGCTTAAATCACGTCATACTGTTTTGTAAGAAAGATGACTAGACACACAGCAGCTGATAGCATCTTTCATGAGCCAACAAAAGCTAAAAATTAGAAAACTGATTACTATATTTGTGTTTCACTTCACTAATCTCCTGCCATCCTGTGTACTACTTGGTATTTCAGGTGAAACCAGCCATTACTATGTATAAATCTTGCCACTCTAACCAGTATGTTTTTGACACATGATTGAATGAACTGACAAAAGACACCAAAACAAAGCATAAAAAAGTGTCTAGCAGAGGTGGAGATGTTTGGTGTGTGTGTGCAGGCATGCGTGTGGAGTACTCTTCAACTTTTACAATCTGAGCTCAATAGTTTAGTAAATTCAGTCCATTTTTTGCAGTATTTATCAAATTTGTCCCTATTAAGTGTCCAAATCAAAACAACTGTCACCTCATGGCACTTTATACTGCGAGGGAAAGCCCCTACAAGCAACTCCAATGATATGAGCTTATAAGCTAGCACTTGGCAACAGTGGGAACACTCTCCCCCTGCAACTAAGGCATGGGGTGTTAAGGGTCATGTGGCTCAGTCCTAACTATATGCTTTATAAAAATGGAAAGTTTAAACCTAATCTTAAATGCAGAGAAAGTGTCCGTCTCACTAATCCAAACTTGGAGCTGAAGAGGGGCCTAAAGGCTGAAGGTGCTACCTCATCCTACTTTTAAATATCCTCGGAGGCACTGAGTGAAGTACTTGTTTGGAGTAACATGGTACTTTCAGGTCTTTAAAATAAGATAGACCACGATTAGCCAAGATTTTATATGCGTGGAGATAAAGATCATTTTTCCTATGTGGAAAACATCAGCATTACATTACATCATTCTTACATGGACGGACTATGAAGCGATCAGTTGCCACAGTATTCCCAGAGCATTCCCTTGGGTATGTAATAATAATAATAATAATAATAATAATAATGATAGTTTTGTTGTGTGTGCCAGATCCATAAAATCCCTCCCCACACGTTCCTTGGTGACCTCCTCACCTGTCATAACATTTCCCATGAAGCAGAGACTTAGCGTAGCAGTCCAAGTTCCCCTCTGGGTCATCTCCCCTCATGCCTTGCTCCTCGTCATCCAAGGTTACAAAGAAGGCTGCCCTCTCAATGGCATCCAGCGATCTCTTGTTGACCCCAGAGCTGAAGTACTGCTTCCTCATCTGAGCCCAAGGGATTCTGGGAGGAGATGACATGTATATATTACAAATCATTGTTTTTCTCATGGGTCTGTACTCACAGTCAGCAAGTCTTTTTGCACAATTGTCCTAAAACACAAAGTACTAAAAGAGCCTCAGAAGTGGAGAAAGTTCACAGAAGGCTCAACTCAGCGGAAACTGCAGACGCTCCATAACAATTATGAGAAAACGTACTTCACTAAACACTGCATCCTTCTCAAGTACTTAGTCCACTCTAAGATAACTTAAGACAATCTGAAAACTCACAAAACATCAAACTATTGTTCCCATCAAGCAGACTGAAGCTCCCAACAAAGTTTCCACACAGTCAAAGACATCGGCATGTGACGCAAACGTCAAAATCAGATGACAGTTCTTTGACAAAAGCCCAGTGACGTTTTCTAAAATCTCGTACTGTGTCTGATTTGCTGGTCGGCTCACTACTTTAGTAATACACACAGCTTGACGGACGGCCCATTAATGCAAAGACTCATTGGACTGTTCCTGCTAAGCACGTTGGTGGCAATTTTCACACTTTGTTTGCTTTAAGTCATGCATAATGTGTAGGCAGCACAATATCCAGATTGTAGTTCTGATGTCATTTCCATCTTTTTGTTAATTATGCACAATACTAATCATGCCAGAAAACAAACCAGCACGAGACTAGTAACAGGACAGCTTTAACATACACAACATATTTAGCTTTAATCACAACAGGGAATCCTGAAGAGAGGGAGACGTGCATATATGCCAAGTCTTAATGGCCTTTGGAGAAAAGTGCAATTGAAAGTTAAATCATGTGAGCTTATCAAAGAAGAAAATCAGTATGTATAGATTTCTATCAGTGAGTGAGTGAGGGCATTAAGAAACAACACACTGACATGTGGGTGTTTCGTGTGTTTTTTTTCACATGTCAAAGGCAAACAGTTCACCAGCAGACTTATTTCTCATGATTGCCAGCACAAACACACATAGGCTATGACTGAACAAAGGCACATGTCCTCATTTCCTTCACAATCATGAGTTGGGTTTGCCACAATTCAGCGTCCTATCATAACACCATGTCTCGTAGGATCCTGCTAACAATCCATTTGCTGATACACGTTAGCTTTTGCACTCTCTCACTTTCTTGGTTGTGTTTTTGTCATGCTTCTACATCTTAGGAAAAAAATTCTAGACATGTGTGTACAACAGACATTACAAATACTAACATGCATGAACTTGAAGAGCTGATCCCTACATTTTTTACACTTTTCTAGCCTTAAAATGTATTTACACTTACTGTTCACATGATTCGTTTCCATTGTTTTGCTTTCAATCATTTCAATGAAGCCAACCCAAACTTTTCCCCAAGGTTTTGAGGAATTAAGAGAGTTAGAAACATTCACACTCGACTAAAGATTGCCCACAGCCAGGAAAACGAGCAGGTGGCTGATTTGACCATTTGAGAATATCCCACTTCTTTGCTTTAATAAACTCCTGGCTTGCTTTGGCTGTATGTTTTGGCTCACTGTCCATCTGTATGATGAAACATCATCTAATCAATCTGACTGCTTTTAACTGGATTTGAGCAGAGAGTCTCCGAACACCTCAAAATTCATGAGTGCCAGTGGCAGCCATGCAAACCCAAACCATCACACAGAGTTTTACAGATGATGTGGTGTGCTTTGGATTTTTCCAATCTATTCTTGAGGCTTTACTTTCATGCAGTCTTCTCTTTATAGTAGACTCGGATATCGATACGCGTACCTCCGGGAAAGTGTTGTTCACTTGGTTGGCTGTTGTGAAGCGGTTTCTCATAACCATGGAAATGACTCTTGGATCAATCATTGTTGTCTTCCGTGGGCGTCCAGGTCTTTTTACGATGCTGAATTCACCAGTGCTTTCTTTCCCTCTCAGGAAGTACCAAACTGTAGATTTTGCCACTTCTAATATTATAGCAAATTCTTGCATAGTTTCTGTTTTAGCAGCTTAAGGATGGCATATTTCCCGTGCATGGAGAGCTCTTTTGACCACACATTGTTAGTTCACAGAATGTTGCTTGCATTTGGAAGATCTAACTTTAAATGAACTCCAAGCCTTTTATCTGCTTAATTGATAATGACATAATGAACTTTCATATGAAACAGCCTTAGAGTCAATTGTCCTATTACTTTTGTCCCTTTAAAAAGAGGGTGGCACATGTTAAGGAGCTGAAACTCCAAAACCAAACTTAAAACTGGGTGCTCTCAAATGAAAGCTGAGTCTACACATTAAGTCCATTGTATAACTAATCATATGTGTCAGTAAAGAGCTCTGATTAGTATATTACTGTGCCATCCAGTGGTCGCACTGTAGCTCGTCTCTGTGAGCTGCCTCTGAGCAACCTGCTAAATATAAAGACAGCAGGTTGAGACAGCTTTATAAAAACTGGCTGTGTTTCAGTAAAGAAATAAAAACAATTGAATTATTTTATTTTAATGAAAGAAAAATGTTGATGTCAACCTTAAAAGGTTTATTCAGTTTTAAAGAACCTCTTATCAATACCACTCCTTAATTACAGACTAGAACCTGTGATTAACTTTTCATATTTCTCCCAAATATTTCACAGTTAGTCAAGTTAGAAAATGTATCAAAATTGCCTACTATAGCCTGTATATAAAAAGGCAAGTCATGTGACATCACCCGCTTTCCCCCGACATTTAGAAAATTCAAACAGCAGCACGCTTGCTGTCAAATTTTTGGAGCCAGTAGTACCTGTCTCCAGCAGTGAGAGCTCCCAGCTTCTCCTCTCCAGGAAGAGGGGGTGAAGCGTCATCCAGGATTCTCTGGATCTGGTATTCAATCTCCCTGGGGGAGAGCAGGCGGCCTGCCCGGTATACCCACAGGCGAAAATAGCGCCCCCTGTGGTACACTGCTACAAACTCGCTGTCTAGCCAGTGCTGGAGCACATCTGCGGAAAAGAGTAGGGCGGTGCCATATTATACAGTCTGCAACAACAAAAAGATATAACCATGAGATGTGTTTACATTGCCTAACGTGTGCAAAACGACAAACCCGGGCATGTCTGAGTGTAAGAGCGCATCAGCCTCCGATGATAATTTAGTACCTGATAATGAACTTCAATACTATACTTCAATAATGCTACTTCAATATCCTCATATCCTGAATATCCTGCTTCAGTGAGGTAATAGAAATAGAATGGGCATATAATAGAAGAATAGCAATTAATAGAATTTAGCAGAGAAACAGCTCCCCTTATTAAAGACACTTGAGCGAGAGAAATACAACTGCAACAATCAAAGTGCATGTTTATGTACTGCATCTACTCTGAGTATGTGTGTGTTTGTTACCAGTCTCGACTCCTGGTGTGCGTGTTGTGTTGAACATCCTCTCACACTGAGCAGCACACAGGGGGATGACGGTACCCGGAACGCGGCTCTAAAGCACAAAGACACAAACACAATGGCTATTTTCCTTTCGTTTTAAATGACATTAAACCATGTGACCCTTAGATAACACAACCCATTCTTATTTGAATCAATGGAAAGCAGCAGCTAGCCACACAACAGCCACTGACCACTAAATACAGCCTACACAGATGGCTGCACCCTTCTGTTGCTCGCTCTTTGAAGGGGAGCTGTAAAAAAGCAAGGTGGGTAGTAGACAGACGATTTTGGAGCACATCAAAGGTTCTGCAGTACCTCAGGAAACAAGAGTCACTGCCAGAATAAACTGACAATCAATGGCATGTGCACCCATATTACACAATGGGCTGTGGACTATCTTCCAAAATTAATAAGTTTAGGACTTTTTACTCTCAACATTACACCTCTGAATTCCCGCAGGAAAGCACCTTAATGGATAACTTTTTAACCCTTTAAGACCCACCATAGAACCAAGTCTGCCAGTTATATCGTTATATTTTTACACATAAACTGATCTCCTGCTATTTTAAAGTGGAGGTTAGTATAGTCATACACTGATGCCCTTCCATCCACAGGAAACAACTCACTTTTATATAGGTTGAGCTTGTATCCTGAAAACTGACCAAATTGGCGAAATTCAATTCAATTTTATTAACAAATTTAACAATTCGATCAGAGAACAGATGGGTTTGGCTGTTGGAGGGGTGCTTTACTGAACTGCAGGTCCTAAAAGAATAAATGCCTTTTTACATGCCAGCCCAGTGATTTCCTTCATCACCACGAAGGAAAACAGTCTGTGTGTGTCCGAGTTTGGTTATTTTTTGTGTCACAGGTTAACCTGCTTATACAGAGACCTCCAGTATGGGCTACTCCAGAGCCTTTTCAACAGAGATAGAAACGACAAGGAGCAGGCGCATCTAGTACACGTAGAGGTGCCGCAAAACCCCAGAGAGCTCAGCAGCCAGCACAACAAATTCTGGATCCTTGGCTTTTAGTTAGCAGTTAGCATTAGCAGCACATGCTGTTTCCGCTGTGAAAGGGCCTTTATGTTTTTTCTGTTTGTTTTATTTTGTTCTGCTTTGTCCTGTTGTACTTGCGATGGCGTTTTTTGTTTGTTTGTTTTTGTTTCTTGTTTCTGTTTCTTGTTTTTGTTTTTTTACTTGTCCAGAGGGATAGGGCTACTATGTAACACAATTACAAGATATGTGAGTGTGTCATTAATCTGTATTCTATTATTTCTGTTCCTTCCTATCCTACGCAAAGCCACCTGAGTCGGCTGGAAGACTGTTTACTTAGCCTGGCTGGGCGAAGGACACTCTCTCAGCTAAACTCAGGATACACACAAGCATGCGCTGTCTACACCGGCTCTCCCTCACCCTTTACCCACCCCTGTTGCTTATCTTGTGTGTCTGTGGTGTATTGACAGTCATGTGCTTTTTGTGCTGGGGTGTGTTTTTCTGTTCTCAAACTGTTCTCCATTAGGAGCTCAGTCTGAGTGGAGTTCTTTTCCCCCCTCCTCCTCTCACCTCATGTTGTGTATTTTCGTTGTTTTTCCCCATCAGTCTCTCTCTGACATGTCTCCCTAATGTAATGTTTGTGTAAAGTATGTTTGGTCATAGGGTTCCTTTGTAAGTGCGCACGTGCCATTTAGCATGCTGCCTGCTGTAACCCATAATTTCCTTCAGGATTAATAAAGTATTTCTGATTCTGATTCAGTTCAAACAGTCATTGTGAAACATACTTGTTTGTTGTTTAACAATTCTGTGTGTATCTGTTTTTCTTTGTTACTTCAATTTAATAAAAATATCTTTGAGAAAAAAAAAAGTATTGTCTTTTATTCTGATCAGTCCAGTTACGTCTGAGACCATGTAATTGGTCTCAGACCAATTACATGGTCTGTAATTTTAATACAGAGGGATTCAGTGGAAATATTGAATCCCTCTGTATTGAATACAGAGGGATTCAATATTTCCACTGAATCCCTCTGTATTAAAACTGAATCTGAACTTTGAATACATCCTGGTCAACATAATAAAACAGGAGCTCATCATTTCAGCCTGAGAGACACTGACCTTTTTAAGATTACTGATGCAAACTTGGAAGATTTTTAAGAATCTGACAGCGATAGGTATCATCAGAATTTTTTTTTTTTTTTAATTTTAAAAACAAACAGCACAACAGACGCAAACACACTCCATCACATTATTTTTCCAATCTGCAGAAATGTGTGCAGCCTCACCGGCTTCAGTTCCTCCCGGTTCACCTTGCGGCGGTAGAGCAGCAGGGCAGTGATTGTGTTCCCTGCCCTGGCCGCCTGCACTGAGGTTGGTGTCACGTACAGAAAATCCTGGAAGGACCACACAAAGGATAGATTTTAAAAAAAGACAACCATCAGAAGATTTTTGATTAAGAACCAAAGGAAGGAGAATGAAATGTTGGATGATTCCCTCATCTCTCTAAAAACATAGCCAACAAGATAAGTCTAAAAGGTTGAGCTGGACTGACAGGAAGCTCAAGTTTAAAAATGACAACAGGATATGAGGTGTTATTTTAAGCAAGATCATTGGTAAAGAAAATAAAACATTCTGACTTTAATATAATTCCTAACCTTAGTTCAGAATGTAAACATGTAATTATATAAAGAAGCAGTGGTTACCATTCCATAGTAGTTACTGTTGACCATTATGGGACCTCGGCTCCTTAAATAGACGTATTCCTCCCACCAGTCACTCACCTAGAGCCAAAACAGGAATCTAAAGTCTTTGTTCTTTTCAAACCAGAAGCACAAAGCATGAGGATTAAAAATTGCAAAATGTATTGCTTTACAGTTGCAAGCTTTATAAGAAAACTTGCAAATAAAAAGGGATAAATTACATTATGCATCAGCAGTGTCAGTAAGGGCACGCTGACAGTGCACCACAGAGCAGTGACTCAAACCTGTAACAGTCAAACTCAGCACCTGAACAACACACAGCTCCTCAAATTTAAAAAGTTCAAACACGAGGACGTATTGTAGTGATAACAGAGGTCGTGACGATTTTCAATATACAAGGAGGACAACGCTAACAATTTGCTTTTTAAATAAGTACTGCGTCACTTCTGTCAGTTGTCACTCACAGATTACAGAGCTGGCAAAAGAACGTTTACTCAAGTAAAAGTTTACTGTGCCCAAGCATTAGTCTGAGGTACTTTCATTAATAAAAATGCAAATACTGAACTTATGCATTACAGTTCTCCCTTGCTATATCGCGGTTCACCTTTCGCAACCTCGGTGTTTCGCAGATTTTTTTGTGTGCAATTTTGCATGGTTTTTTTTTCTTTTTTTCTTTAAATACAGCACATTGTGTTCTGCGTCCTGATTGTTTGACAATGGTCTACAGCCAATCTCGTGCCATGTTTCCTGTACAGTACAGAATGCATTCAGCTTGTCAAATTTACATAAATCTTGGATCGCCAGCAGTGTGACTCTGAAGTGCAGTACTGTATGTTTGTAAGCTTTCTCCCCAACAAACACAACAATGTCGACGAAACGTTGTCACCTGCGTGTTCCTTTGGTTTCTGGACTTATTTTTCTACGAAGGTTTGAACTTTGAGAGTGTCTAAACAAGAGAGAAAAGTGTGAAAATGTTCATGTCTGTCTGAGAAAAGTGTATAAAATTGTGTAGTGAGGGTTTTTACAGCCTTAAAACATCTATAATAATTGTAAAAAATAAAGTTGGCTACTTCACAGATTTCACCTATCGCGGGTTATTTTTAAAACGTAACCCCGGTGACAAATGAGGGACCACTGTATATGCTTTAAATAATCATTAAGAAGACGCTATACTTTTCTGTACTAACAGGCGAGGACAGGAAACATCTGTGGCACCTTCACATTAATATGAAGGCTGTAAAGCAACTCACTGTGAGCGACACAAAGTGTTTGTCAAAACTGCAGGAGGGCCACCACAAACACATTTAACTCATTCAAAGCTCAGAGCCAGAAGCCTCAGGTTAAAAGCAGTTAAATGATGTAAAGAGGCCATGTCCTGTGACCTGATGAAGTTGTTAACAAGCTGGAAAAATGATGAAAATAACCGACATTTGTGTTGTTATATAAACCCGCTGCACCTGCTCTGGCAAGGTAAAAAAAGCAGCCATACACAAATCCATTTTCATGAAATTATTGGGGAAATTGTAAAGTTCAGTAATTTATTTTATTATAAAAATGATATTATGCACTGAAGAAGATTGTTTTTTGTTTGTATACAGTGTCAATTCATTTAGTTTGGACAAAGGTCAGGGTGTGTTGCCCTTGAGCATGAGTAACTCTGGGTTAGTCAATGACCCATACACCCTCCTGTACCCCTCGCTGTCAGCTGCACTGTGTGTACTTCCTGCTGAATACCTACATAGTTGGTGGCCCACAGAGCTTTAAGTTTCAGGTAGCGTTGGAGGCGGTTCCCCAGATTCGACTCAAACTCATTGGCCAGGTCTGTCATGCGTTTAAACTCCGGGTCCATCAGCAGAGGACGCACCGACTCCAAGTACTGATAACAGCAAACATTCAGACAGCGTTAATCTGATTCTCATCACAAGATGATAAGGATAAGGATAGGGAGAGAAAACAACCTTAAATGCGACACCATGTGTTCAGGTGTATGTTCACACTCACCCTGCTCACTGTGTCTTGGATGGCTGGAACGGGAAGGTGAGGTAGAGACGACTGATAGCTGTACAGCAAAGGCTTCCTGCTTGACAGCAACCTCACCAGAGGCTGAAAGAAACAGAGGTCAAAGAGGGGAGACAGTTTTAGACAGATATTGCAGACAGCGTGTTTTCAAAAAGAAAATGTAATCTTATCCCTAAAAGAGATTTTCTATCTTTTAAAACAAAAACCCTCAGTCTTTGACTATTAAAGAGGGCTGGGTGTGATCTTTATCCCAGGAGGAGGTTTAATGAGAATGAAAATAAAGTTTCTTTAAAGTAAAGCTCCCTTTCAAAGTTCCCTTCCAGCTAGGAGGCAGATACTGCTCCAGTCCAAGACTGAATAACCGGAGCTGCAGTTCGTTTATTTAATCATCATTCTTTTCAAAACCAGACTCCATGGACCAATCCTCCAAGATCAGATAAATTCCTACTTCTAAGCAAAACTCACGCTTAAGCGAGTATTAAGTGTTGCTGTAAATCATCACCAGCAGTAGTTGAATTTTTTCTCCCAGTCAGGGCTTCTGCAGGCTTGACAGTGTGTGCTGCCATCTACTGTAGATAATAGATGAGCTCAGAAGCTCGAACAAGCCCCACTTAAATGGAATTAAACTACAAGAATGTGGCAAAGCAAATAATCCAGTGAGACTGTTACTCTTTCAAATCAGAGAAACATGTTTAAAACAGCTTTACATCATTTCATGTTTGCAACATTTTTGGACGTGTTATGTGCTTGAAAAGAAAACGGGGGGGAAAAAAAAAAAAAAAAAAAAAAGCACGCACACACACACACACACACAACACTATAACATAAGGAACCATTCAGCCTAAAAATAATCAACATGCAACTTTTGGTTCATGTTATCCAACATAAATATTACGCTCGGTTCAGGAAAAAATTAATGCAATAACTCCTCGAGTTCAACACACGCACACAGCAGCCTCTGGAGGAAGCTGAGGTACTGAGCAGGAACGTGGCTTACCACCCAGACTTTGGTGGTGTTAGACATCCGGCCGTGCTTTTCAAACATCCACTGGTGGTAGGACAGCAGCAGTTTGAGGCAGAACCTGAGGGCGAGGATGAGGGAGAGCCACAGCAGAGTGCTGAAGACCAGCGCTGACACCATAGTCTGACCCTGGGTGCTGAGGGACACGTGGAGACTGCACAGAGAGAGTGAAATCACTTTAATGATGCGAGCAGCTACAAGGAAACTTTTTCAATAGACAATAAATAATACAATCTGAATGGAAGCTGGGAGGAACAGTCTTGATAAGTGACCTTTTTAAGTGATGTCCCATTGCTCTGTTTGTTACTTTAACAAACAGAGCAATGGGACAAGTCCCATATCTGATAAAAAATAAAAAACACAATTTTTGTAATTTTGCCTCTACACACCACCATGGTAATTTACAGCCATATTTATAGGCAACACTCAGAGTCCAGCCCAGAGAGGCTCAGATTAGGGGTGCAACGATACACAAAATTCACGGTTCGGTTCGATACTTTGGTGTCACGGTTCGATATTTTTTCGATACAAAAAAATGTTCATGCCTTTTTAATTTGTCATTTATTAAAATTATAAATATATATTTTAACTCAAAAGTACAGTTTTTAAATTTAATGTTGCTGAAACAACAAAGTAATAAATCTATCTGATCGAGAAATCACTCATCTTTGGAAAAAGAGAGTTTATTACAGAGAAATGGCTCTTTCCAAAATAAAAGCTATACTATACGCTTCTTCTGGGCTACATTCTCAGCAGCATATTAAACATATCAGGTCCCCATAAGGAGAAGTCATTTAGACAGCTAACGGCTGTCTAAATGACTCTGGTAAAGTTTGTAGCATGCGTGCTTGTTGTTTTTGTCTGCTTCCACTTGTCTTTGCACTAGGATGATGTCGGAGTAAATGTGCAGTCATATTCGTTGTTCCCACTAGTGCTGTCAGCGTTAATCTCCTTGAAATGACGTTAACGCCACAACACGGCAAATCTCCGTTAACGAGCTACCGCGGATCGCCCCGTGCGTGGGGCTGTACGGCGTCAACACGTTAACAAGCTAACTGCGCTAACGCACTAGTTCCCACCAATGTAATTGAGCATTGCGTGGCACATCCGACATGCTGTTTTACTTTTGTCCATGACGCGCTTACCTTCAGGGTCATACTTCACATAAAAACCAAAATAGTTCCAAACGCCAGATCTGAATGAGGGTGGGGGAGGTTCAATTTGCCATGTTGCAATGAGCAACTTCTGTCTCGCTAGCTTGCGCTGCGCTCAGTGGATCTGCGCTCGACAGTGCAGCCTAGGCGGATAAGTCGAACGCAGATCCACTGAGCTCTCAACACAGACAGCATCGTCAGAAGAAAAGTTGATAAAATAAATTAAAAATTATGTATTGTTCGATACATATGCGTACCGAACCGAAAGCACTGTATCGAACGGTTCAATATCGATACGAGTATTGTTGCACCCCTAGCTCAGATATAACCAGACAACTGCCTGGTAACCAGCTTCAAATGTGAGGTAATAAGCTGTATTATCTGATTACAGCTACACTAAACACCAATCTGAAGTATTTTTATCTACAGCTAAGAACTGATGCAAAAATAGACTTCAGTGTTAGTGACCAAGACATCCTGTAACAGCAGCTTTTAGATTCCAGTGGCTTCAAAAACTGCTGCCTTTGACAGGTTAACACAAAATTATAAAAAAATAAATAAATAAATCTGTTCTTGATAAATGCAGTTCTCCCTGAATAATCTGTTACTTTGGCAAAACTGAGAGTGTGCATTTCACTCACATAGCTCGTGTTTAATCTCACCGTGAGGCTTCTGACAGTATAAAAATACAACAGCAACACCTAGTGGGCCACTGAGGAAGTGAACTGTGCATAGTATTAAAAACAATAAGATGTTAGGATATTAGATTGCATTTAAAAAGTCATAAACTCATAATGAAGGCAACAAGCATGGGCAGTTCAGGTTTTTTTTCTGTAGCCTAGTACTGCATTTGTACAGCTTAGTAATCAGTAAAGTGAGTTTTGACTCTCCTGGGAAACCTCGGTTCCTAGCGTTCAGGTGGATGTAACTGAGACACACCACCTACCTATCAGCTGTTGGTGAAGGCACTTGCTGATGGCAGCGGTCGTGCATCACTGTCCCAGCAGGACAGTGCACCCCACCATACCACAAAACTAGTCAGGAACATGACGAACGGTCAGAGATGTTGACCCGGTCTCCAAACTCCCCAGATCCCAATCCGAGCCAGGATGTTTGAAAAACAAGCCCAATCGCGGAGGCCCAACCCTACAACCCCAGGAACCCAAGGATCTGTTGCTAATGTCTCCATTCCCCCTGGAGTCCCACGTCCATGCCCCGACGGGCCAGAGCAGTGTTGGCACCATGAGAGGGGACCTACATAATATTAGACAGGTGGGTTTAATGTGGTGGATGATGAATGTGTGCACTGATGATTGAGACATGTGATCACCCTTACACTCATGTTGGTTTCAGTTACATAACATTCATGTCACATGTTCAGCTACAGTCGTTAGTATGAATGTCACTGTTTACTTTCACCATGCCCTCTGTCCTGCCAGTTATATTCATCTGTTTATTAACCTTGATGTCTGAAATGACTCCGAACATCATGAACATGAGGGAGTGAATCAGTAATGGTTTATGCAATAATCCAAAGCTACAGTTAGTAGTCAGGCTGGTAGGAAAGTAGAGGAAAGTTCAGGTTTAAGCACCACACCCACAATCCTCTGTACTGACTCATCTTGTTAACATGCTGAAAAACCTCCTATACATGTATACACAACTCCAGCCCTCCTCACTGTAAGGCCTTAGAGTGGTGCTGCAACTTTAAGGTGGAAAAACTCACACACTTGGAAACAGTTCAACTGGACACATAATTCCAGTCCTAGTTATCACAGCAGTTATTGTCATATGTTCCCCATGAGATGTTTTTAATAAAATGTTTCAGGTTTCTGACTCGCGGCATCATCAGTGCTGTCACCATTAGCAGCAAGACAGCACAGGGACATGAGTGAAACTGTGGGCAAATACAGTGTGCAGAAATAAAAGCTACTAAGCAACATAAAAACACGAGTGAGCAAGAGCAAAACTTCCAGAACAGCATGACATCAAAGACATAACAACTGAACTGAGAAGGTAAGGAAGATGCTGGGCTTAAAATAAGCATCACTATACTGGTCATAGGATGTTCAAGATGGGCTATACGTCTTCCAACAACTGCTCACACTGTCTAGCAAATACACCGGACAATTACATCCACGCTCTTTGGTTCTGTCCACCAGTTCAGAAGTTTTGGCGTGAGATATGTGAAGACTTATCAAAGTGTCTGAAATGTAACATTCCAACTAGGGCTGGGTATCGTCACTGATTTCTAGAATCGATTCGTTTCCGATTCACAAGGTCCCGAATCGATTCAATCCACGATTTGATTCAATTCGATTCGATTTGATTCAATTCGATTTGATTCGATTTGAATCTGGGAAATTTTGATAGTCAGAAATATTATAATTCAGATCAGTACATTTACATATTTTTGTATCTATAAAAAGGAAGCTGACACACGCAAGACTTTATCAAAGGTGTGAGCGTCACAGCAGATGCTTTTGTGTCAAAGTAGCTGAAGATAAAACACAGAAAAACATGAAGGTGGTTTTCCTGGCCTGGGATTTTATAAAAATATTCTGCAGTACATCAAAAACAAAAGAAAACCATTAATCAACATATGAACATTACCTCTGAAGTTACAGAGGTTTTATTAGAGACACGGCTAAGCGTTTTGCATTTTGCATAATTTTAAAAAGTTTAAATTTGTTCAGTATTGAACGGCAGAAATTAGGTTTTCTTTTCGGGAGTATGTAAAACGAAAAAAAATTAAAACAGCGGCCGACAGCGCTATAAACAACGGTAGACTTGTGCGAGAGAGAGAGAGAGAGAGAAAGAGAGAGCTGTGCATGAAGTGTGATTTTTATCGTGGGAGAAGCAAAACAGTAAAAGTCAGAATGAATTCATGACGATGTTGATGTGAAGCGTAGTTTGGATCTTCTTTTGCTGCTGGTTCGGTCAATATTGTTTGGAGAGAGATAAAACTAACAGCTTTAGAATCAGCGCAAAAAGGGCGTGAACACAAAGCGCGGACCCGCCGAAACATCAGAATCAGCGAGCTGTCGCCTTTCAGCGTGTCTGTGCCGTCAGGTGAGAAAGGCGACATCTCACTGATTCTGATCCGCGGGTCCGCGCTGTGTATTTACGTCTTTGTGTAGAATGCGTGTACCTGCTCTCATTTACTGTCTTAGCTGTTTGGTGGTTGTTGAAATTTTGTGAGATTTCACCTGAGATTCTGGCACTTCGGGCAAAATAAATTTATATTAAAAAATCGATTCAGGATTTTAATGAATCGATTTCACGTTATCCAAGCCAGAATCGATTTTAATCGATAAATCGATTATAAAAACCCACCCCTAATTCCAACCTCCCCTTTAGTATGCTTGCTGAGCAACTTGGATGAGGTCACTGCAGAAATAAACACAGCCCACATTGTTTTTACGGCCCTATGCATTGCCAAGAAAACGGTCCTCCTTAACTGGAAAAATAAAAATAATCTTAATTCTAATCAATATAAAAACCATCTAATAGATCACATTAGTCTTGATACAGCCTCTGCCACCACATTTGATCAATCCCTTTGGGCCCCTTTGATCGGCTTCATCACCTAGTGGGGGTGGGGGGGGGGTCATGGTTTGGTCCTGCCTTCGCTATTGTGGTTGATATGGGGGTAGGGACGGCCTTAGGGCGTCTGGGGAGTCCCTAGGGACGTTTTCCCTGGAGGGCCTAACCCGGGGGATGTGGCCATGACCTGGTTAGGGGCTCTGGTGGCTCCTGGATGGTGTTTCCCTTGTGGCTGCGTACAGCGGATATGGGGGAGGGTCTGTACTGGCGGATGTTGGTTACTGGCCTGGTGTTCTGGTTGCCCCCGGGTGGGTCCGGGACGGGCGTGGAGGCTTGGGGGTCTGGGTGTGCTCCGCCCAGGTCTGGGGTGCTGGCAGGCTTGGGTCCTGGCTGTTGTGTCGCCGGGGCTGTGGGCGGGTGGGTGCAGGGGGGCTCAGCCCCAGTGCGGGGGACCTCTGGTGCATCAGCCAACTAGGGGGCTCTCTAACTGGTGGGGAGGCTGTTATATCTTTGCAGGTGGTCTCCTCTCTACAGGAGCTCACTTTGCAGGTGGGGGAGAGATATAGGAGAGGTAGAGAATGAACTCAACCTGGGTGTCTATTGTCTTGTGTAGTTTGAGAGATGATTGGATGATGGGGTGGGTGCAGTTTTCTCTGCGGTGGAGTCGGGTGGGCTGCCCCGGACTCTATAGGGCTGGGCGGTGCTGCTGCTGTGGGCCCCGGTCCGGATGGGCCTGGGCCCCCTTGCCCTGGTGGGTTCCAGAGTTGGGGGTGCCTACTGGGGTCAGCGGGGGAGCTGGCCCCAGGGAGGGGCAAGCGGCCCCTCCCTTTCTTCCCTCCCCATCCTCAGCTACCTCCCTCTTCCCGCTCTACCACACCCACCCACACACGCAGGGCTTGGGGTGCAGATATGTCACCAGGGTGCAGGGGAGGCACTCCCCCTCTGTCCCCTTCTGGCCACCTGTGCCTCAATTTTATTCTGCAACCTAGACATCCACATTACTCACACTCTCACATAACACATACATATAGGGCCTTGGGGGTGGGCACGTTTTACAGCATCCAGAGGATGGTCGGTGTATTCCAACCCACCTCTGGCGCTGGTGCCCTACCCTCAATTTTAATGCATATAGACACTGAGGGTTTTCGGGAGGAGCCGTGCTGCTCTCTGGCAGGAAGCACCATGCTCTCCTGTGTTTTAAATGCACTTTAGAACAGCACACAGCAACACTACATATGAGCGGGCGGAGGGAGGTTTGGGGTCTTCTCTCACCCCGGTTCTGTTAGCCGTCAGGGGTGGGGGGCTGGGAGGAGGTGCTGGCCGTCAGATTGGGGTCTGGGATGCAGGGCCTCCCTGCTACTGCAGATAAGGAGGCGGTCCGCTTGTCTCCACCCCAGAGAGAAGGGTTACACCTCCTGGGTCTAGGTGCGGCTTGCCCCTCTGGGGGCGGGGGTACCTGGACCTGGGATATAGAGTATGTTTGGGGAGTGTGATTGTCTGTGCAGTGTCTATTTGTGTCTGTCTACACGTTGGGTAAGTTGCTGAGTATTTGGTTGTGTATATGGGGGTGGGAATGCACGTTTGAGTCTGCGTGCGCCTGTTCGTCTGTGTCTATATGTCAGGTTGGGTCTTGGACTCAACCTCTCTGGGAACATCGCAGGCCCTCCAAAGTACGGAGGCCTATCTCCCCTCACCACACTTCCTGCCGGTGGCTGATGCCCTCAGACGTTGGTGTGCTGGTGGTTCTTGTCGACTGGGGCTGGGCACTCATGTATGTACCGGCTCACTCCTGGTGGCCGATTGGCGGGGCCTGGCGCCTGTGGCCCAGCTGGGCCCCTTCTGGGGGGTGGGGTGCCCTCGGGCCTCTGGGCCTGAAGCTCGGTCCTCTCTGGCGCAGCTGGCTGCCGGCAGAGCCCGCGGGAACGCCACTGCAACCCCCTCTGGCCTCTGCTCCGTGGCTGCTGGGTGACCTCTCGTTTGGGGCTCTACTCAGCTCTTCCCAGGAGGGTGGCACGGTTTCCCCCCTTTGGTGGTCCTCCTTGGGTCCTCATATTCTGGGGCCTCTGGATGTCTGGGGCCTGGATCTCCTCCATTCCTGCTTCATGCCCTGGGGGACGGGGCTATGGCTCCCCACACTCCCTAGCAGATCGTTACATGGAGAAACCTTTGGAACACAAGCATGCTTATCCTCACAGGTGTACACACGGGTGTTCACAGACACAAACTACACCTTTCTTGGCTGCTACCTCAAAGCACATTGTGCGCTGTCTATCTTGCGTGCTGCACAATAACATTTAATATTTAGTATCTACTGTTATCTACTGCTAGCTAGTTTATTGTGATGGTGCTGTATTTATTATGTTGCTGTTTTTTGTTTGTTTGTTTTCTCTTCTGTTTTTTTTCCTCCATACAGGTGATCCAGGTGTTTTGTTTGTTTTCTCTTTCTTTCTTCTCCCCTTTCTCACCATCTCTTCTCCCCTCTATTTTTCTTTCTCCCTGTCCTATCCCCCAGTCATGTCTGTCCCGACTGTAACAACCGAAAATAAAATAAATACATAATTATAATAAAGGTCAATCAAATGGACCAATATGGCAAGGCCATGATGATCCACTTGGTAAAGTAAATCCACTTGGCATCTCTCTTGGCCTTAAGACAACAATTCTGATGGCTAAAGATCCAAACGGGACAGGGGGAAAGAAGGAAATAAATAAATAAATAAATAAATAAATAAATAAGCATCACATTATAGTTTCTTGACACTTGATTTGTCTGCAGAACTCTGAGAGAAGTTCGATCATTCATGGGCCTTGCTCGCTTGCTCGCCAAAAGCTCCTTGGGGAAGATACAGAGCTGCTCTCGAGGTGTTCTTCACAATGGGAATGATTGACAGAACAGCGCTTAGATGTAGAAAAAGAACAAAAAAGTGCCGTGTGAATGGGTGAATGAGACATGCTGTATGAAGTGTTTTGAGTGATCGAGTAGAGAGTAAAAGTCTATTTACAATTGGTAAGTCAGATAAAGTACCCATGAACCATTTTACATTTTCACCACTTCATGCATCCACCAATCATGGTAGACTTCATCATTCTCTGCTGCACGCACACACATACACACGACTTGCGTCTGCCTTCGTCCCTGTCGTCACCCACAGCAGACGAGATAAGAGCAGAGTTTACCCTGATGAAGCTAAATTATGATTCCATGTGCTCACCTATTTTTGCACCTTCAGATTTGTTACTTTGATTAAAAAAACAACAACAACAACAACAACAACAACAAAATTATGGTCTAATTTGTCTACTCTGCATTATCAAATCATTTTGATAAACATTTGCCTATTTAAAGATCAAAACCACTGACATTGCCATTGTGTACCTTAGCGGCAGGTGCTGCTGTATCTTAGTGATGAGCCCCATGCTGGGATCCGACTGCATGTACATGGTGGCCAGGATTCCTATGGCAACAAAGAGCCAGGATGACGGGCTGGCGGGGTACACTCCTTTAATCAGACTGTTCTGTTAGCAGAGAAAAAGAAACAGGCATTGGGATTATTCAGCGGTGGCTCTGAAACAAAGTGCAGGTCAGACCTTCAGAGGTGAAAAACCATCTTCCATTAGCAGCTTTAATAAGGAACACATTACAGATGTGAATATGATCCAGCACGCCTGCACTGGTTTCACAGCTGTGTCGTTTCAGATCATTTTTATAAACTTTCCTCTAAAGCCAAACATGACACTGATGTGTTTCTTAATGTTCTAATCATGAGTGGGAAAACATTTGTGGGTTTCAACTGTGTTTGATCATTTGATTTCATACACTCACCAAGAAACACTGAAGGTTACAAAGAGATGTAATAAACTTGCTACTGAGCACAATGACTTCACACAAGTGGTGATGCAAATATTAACAGCAGTCACCCAGAAGGGCAAACATGCATATCAGTACATGTTATCAAAGACTCATCATACCAGGGTTACCCAGGTGGGAATTAAGACTACGTAATACTGCCATGTGCAGTCAGCCCCATCCTGGACACGAATGACCCGCCTACATAGGAGCCCCGCCTACTTCTCACAAAGGTAACAACAAGTAGAGAGTGCCGATTTAGCAGAGACACTGAAATTAATCAATGTTCAACTGCATACAGATTTCTGATGTGTGGCAGTATAAAACAACAAGTGAAGCATGTAAGTGAACGCAAAATAGAAAATGTAATCCTCTTGCAGCTGAAATGTTAACAAATTTTATATATTTTTTTATTTTTAAAAAGTAACAATGAAAGCATTCCCTTCCTGATTAATGGTATTCCAAGTATACCACGATAACTGTCAGTGAAAATTAAATATTATGAAAAACAGACATCATGACAAGACAATTAACAACATTTAACCTGTTTGTTTGCATTACTGATGAAGCTCAACACAGACAGGCCTTCTCTGGATTTTAGTTGCTGAACAAATGCTAAAAACCGAATCAGTCGATATCATTACAGCGGTGGTTATCCAATTTCTGCCATGAGCAGAGATTTCTGCTTCAGCTTCTCTGTGAACTTGCATTAAAAAAAAAAAAAAAAAAAAAACAAAAACAGAAGAGCAGCTGACAAGAATTCAGTGTTCAGATGTGTTGCCAGCAGGGAAGCTGCACACTCTGCAACATCAAACCCAACATGGTTGAAGGGCGTTTCTCCCGTTTCTGCTTTCCTTTTTCAGTTTTCATTTATTGGCTGCTATAGACGCCAATACCAATATATCTGCAAATAGCTAATATTGATAGATGTTTTGGCCCCGCTGATAAATCCATCAGGTACAAATCAGTAGAGATATTACAATAAAAAGTCCAAAGTCTAGGTTTTATTTTCATTTCAGTTAACTAAAATATTTTTCTCTTATTAATGCTTACAGATACAGACAGGTTTCACAGCAACATCAAAGCACATTCTGCAGGTGTTTCAGGAGCACGAGTCCATAGTGAGACTGCAGGTGGACTGTAGTGTTTAAAGCTGAAACCCTTTATCAAGCAGGAAGAAACATTTCGCCTGATACAAGACTTGCTTTAAAGCAGTTTGTTACCTCTGCTCCTGCACAGGTGATGTAACCACGATCACAGTGATAACATGTGCCAACCATTCCACCTGGAGTTTCCTTAAACAATAAACATTTATGGGATTCTTGTGTCTTTTTCCCCAACAACAACAATTATCAAACTAGTACAATTTTGCAGTTTCAACATTCAATATATCTTTGTATTCTAATGAAATAAATGCTTTAAATGAACAGTAAACAACTTTTTTTAAATAAATCGTACACAGCCTGATTAGTCTGGGGTTGTGATGCTCACCCTCACGCGGCTGACTCGCTTCTTCCAGGATCGTACTCCAGACAGGTAGATCTGGTTCAGCGCCTGGTAGGACAGCTGCAGATCGATGCCCTCTGGTGTTATGGTGAACTGGAATGCCACTGCCTGGTGGGCCTCGGCCATTTCTATGGAAACACAAGTAAAGCACAAATGTAAACACCAAGAGGAAGCGGTGTTTCTTCTGATCCAAAACTAAACTTCAATATCTGCAGCCTGGAAACCATTATGACTTTGACTGGGATTGTGGAGAAAAATGTGAGCAATTACAGATAAGATTTCATAACCTGTAAATTTCTGGCTTGCTTTAGGAGTGAACAGCTAATTTGATAAGGCTCAACCTAGCTCTCTGCGCGATATTGTTATACTAATTTAATGCATCATTGGAATGTTGTTGTCTCACGGCAGCCCCATGAACACAGAGTACATGCTGCTCAATGTTTGACTAAGCCTACAGTTGCACAGTCTGTTTCAACACTGAATTGTGTGTATGTAAACAGCAGCCACCACACTGACACGTCTCATCCTCGGTGAGCTCCACAAACCACATTTAATAACTTCAGTGGCATTTCTGGAACAAGCTAGACTGTGGCTTGTATAATTGTGTAAAACTCATTTTTTTTCCTATTAAATTTAAAATTTCTGATCAGGATTTGGCAAGTCTGAGCAAATACCATCACACCCTGAGCTGCAGACAGACAGGCTTAACTGGGGGAACACAAGTCTGACAGGCGGTTTCACTGGAGGTCTGTCTAAATAATCTTAGTCATCGCTGTGCTGCTTCTTGTTAGCGAAAACATTACATCACTGGTTCCTCTCGTGGTTTTTGCAGCAAGGGTTCTGTTGAGGGGCAGGAGAAGAGCCTGGAGGGGCCACATAGTTAAAATGCAGCATAATCCAGGTCTGTTGCAGACTAAAAGTTTCAAGTGAGAGATGGTGACGTAACACCCATAAAGTTACAGAAAGTATTCAACATACAATCTTTGAAGTCACGTTGCAGGGAGCGTGTTTGTGTTATTGCTTCCTCTGCTCGCTGCGCAGCCGAGCGACTGATTGCCACACATTTCCTCATTACTCACTTCCAACAACTATTTCTCTGCTGGTGTGTGTGAACGTGGGGGGGTGGATGTGGACAAGCGGACACTGTCTCACAATGAGTGCATTTGCTGACACTTTGCCCAAGGACACAGATCTGTTGTGTTCTCGGGAGGACCAATTAATGATCTGGATTCATCCATAACCATAATGTCTTAACCCAAACAAGGTTTAACAGCCTTGTTTAAAAGCCCCACAGTGATGGATGTCATTAGTCAGGAGGTTCACGCTTGCTTAAATAATAATATTTTGTGAGAAAAAAATAAAAATTGATGATGCTTCAATCTTCAACTGACAATATTTGTATGTGTTTTTGCTGACTAACTTAATAACTTGCCCGATACAGGATTGTAGCAGCTCAGCAGTTCTGGGTCTTCTTTAGTCACCATTTTTTTTTCATGATACTTCAAATGTGAAAAGTCTGGACTGCACGCCGTTCAGCAGCCAGACTCTTCTACTAAAACGCCATGCTGTTGTAATAAGTGCAGTGCGTGGTTTAGCATTGTTTTGCTGAAATATCCCAGGCTCTCCCTGTAAATGAGGTCATTTGGATGGAAGCAGATGTGCAAGCTACAAATCGCACAAATTCTTTTTTGAACGCTTAATTTCCTCAGTTCAAACATTTGATGCATTTTCTCTGTTCAACTCAAAATAAAATATGGGTGTATGAAATTTGCAAATCTTTGCAGTCTGTTTTCATTTACATTTCACCCAGTGCACCAGCTTTTTTATAACCTTGTACTGTTTTTGTAGTTACACTGTTAAACTGCTTTAGTGTCAAACAGTTACACACTTCACTTGGAATTTCCAGGAAAAACACCACTTGGGATGCTTTTGTGCTTACACCTGACTTATGCTGTGTCACTATAATGTTGCTGCTGCTGGCAACTTGTGGCAATATATTTATACTCTAAACGAGGTAGTCTGTCATCAGTGAAAGCCACGACAGATGTTTTCCACCCCTTATATTTAAACTAAACAACTACACTTTCCCCCCACCTATGTCACCAGAAATAGGTGAAACAGACACTTGACAGTGACACTTGAACTGTCACTGGCTTTGCACACTTTGACTGCCATTGCACCTTTTCTAAATGACCTCTCTAAATTCCTATAGGGATTCCAGTCCTGTGTGACTAAGCGTCAACAGGCTTTTATAGAGGCTATAACACTAAGGAAACACACAGGTCCAAACAACAAACAACGTTTTCATTGAATAGGAAGTATTTTAATACATAACTAATGTTGGCTCTTGACCAAAAAACAAAACAAATTGTTCTAGTAACGTTAGTAAAACTACAAAGTGGAGTGTCCTGATGAAGCATCTGAACAACGTAGACAAGCTGGTTTTTCCTGCCGTTAGCGCGCCCGCGCACGAGGAGGCGCGCGTGCACACGATTGTATCAACATATACTAGCTTAATGTAACGTATAGCCAGTAGGAAAGCTATTTCTAGCTTTTTAACACGGAAGTTAAACTAGCACACACCAAACACGGGTGCTTTAAACAGTGGTTTTAAACTCTTACAAGTCTACTTAACTACTATCTTAATTATCTTACCGACCCATCTTTCAGACTGAGAGTTAGATGCCATAATTAGCTTCGTCAAACTTTCTTTTGACATGTCTTGCATATTCTTGTTTGTATGTTTCTATATTTACACCCGCCCATGGCACAAGGTCAAGTCCAATGAGTCAGTTCTGTTTGGTGTAAGGGCTTCTCCCAACTCATCAAATCAATACAAGGGAATAACGATAGCAGATTTGAATATCGGGGAACTTTCCCACCACCAACCCGTCCTGGATACGGCTGAGCTCCTTCCATTCTTGGTAAAGAAAATGCCAACAGTGCAGCCACCCTGCTCACTCACCATCACTTCGTTATGTAATCGCTTCTCAGTGCGGAGCGTGAGCTACCAAACAAAAACAGCTGCCACTAAAGCCACACACCGAGAACACTTGTGTGAACTACACCGTGTTAGTTAGCATATATATACTGCAAGTGCACATTACTCCCATTTCACTTCAACTTCACAGTGGGCCATTCATGCTCGACACCAACTTCCACCCCGCGAGATGAACAAAAGCCAAGAGCGCGGAAAATGTCCAGAATAGTTTAAACTGAGAAATTTGATTTTTTTTTAAAGGTCGCAGTTCAAATAGTGGTCTTCAAAGTTAATCTAAACGTACCTCTGCAGTTTTTCGAGGTTTCTCCGTGTGAAGTTTAATACGCAGACACTGGCACGAACCACACCTCCTCCAGCCACAGAGTGCACGCCACAGATTGAAACCTCCAACTGCTCCGCCGTCTTTCAGAGCTGGCAGAGATCGTCTCTGTGTACAAAGATGCTGCACTCTCACACTCTCATGGGCCTTAATGTGTAAGCATAATGGGCATATGGCAATTAACATGAAATTGACACAAAGTTATAAAAATACATAGAAAGGAAGTGTGTGTGTGTGTGGGGGGGGGGGGGTATTTATGTCACTTTGACATAAATACATTTAAGGCAAATGTATTTATGTCAGAGTGAGACGTCTTCGCTGTAAATTTCTCCACAAAAAACTACTAATTCTGTGAGTGTAGGAAAACCCGCCCACTTGTGATTATAATACGCTCGTTTTTCTCATTAATTATAGCTTCTGAATTACATGAACGGGACCCTGGTAAACAACATCTAGAAAACAACAACAAAAGAGTGCGAGACAGTCTTAGTTTGGCTTTATTTTATTTTTATTTTATGTTTTGTTCTTTCAAAGCATTTGGTTGCTTCCATTTACATCCAATTTTTTGTTCATCAAAACAGAAAATAGATAAAAAATTATGTGTGTGTGTTATTGATTAAATAACATTTTAAGTAACACGATCCAAAGCTCGTTAGGTTAATTGGTGACAGAAAAATTCTGTCTTGGCTGACCTGTGGGGCAGGGTGAAGTAGCAGAAGAGAAAGCGACAGGGCCAAGAACCAGGCTGCATTTATTGTATGAGCATCAGTATGGCTAAACATCTAAACAGCTGCAGAGAGACAAGCAGAAGGGAAAGAAAATGCAGTGAGGGTTAGAGAAATACCACTGAGGCAGAGAGGGCTGGTGGAAAGGATACTAGTTGGCAGAGCGACTGATGCCTACTTGTCAAAGATACAGGTTGACAAGGCCCATGGCAGTGGTTAACCTATCTTATCCAAAGATAAGAAGAAGTCTGAGCAGGTGAAAGAAGAGTAGGTGTGCAGGAATGTGGGGCTCAGACACCGGAGCAGAAGGTGGGAGAGTTTACTGCTGTGAAGTAGGGCTGGGCAAAATGATTATTTTTCTAATCGATGAATCTAGCGATTAATTTTTCAATCCGATTCTATTTTGATTTGATTCAATTATCGATTACTTCCCCATTATTTGACTTGTATAGCAATTTCACTTTTACTAATTTATGTATCTCAATGAAAAACACAAATTTCTTCATTTGAACACCTTTTAATAAAAAAAATTGCAAAATAAAGTTGTAGTAGTAGTACAATCTTATATTAGAGATAGCATTTAACAAGAAATGAAATGTGCAAACATATATAAATTAAGGAAAAGTTAACAAAACATTTAAAATAAATAGCAGCAATGGTGTCCTGCAGACAGTGGGGGTTGAGGATATAGTGCTGGCCAGGATGGAGACAAGATGGCAGCTGGTACCTGTGGCTTTTTGTTCAAGTATCAGGGGGAAAATGTGGGGCTCTAGTGCCCTTGTTTAGAACCACATCGTGAATGAGGCAGTCCTCAAAGGCTCTGGCAAACAATTTGAATCCTCATTTGTCTTTGTTGCATTTCTATACCACCTTGACCTCATCCACTGACTGCTTGGAGATCTGTGGCTCACTCCTGAAGGCAGTAATCATTAAGCTGAAAAGTCTTGAAGAATAGATCAGTGTCCGGTGTTCTGAGTATTGTCGTTGTCTTCATTTATCAACCTGAAACGTCTTAGACAAAGACTTGACATGACGTTCCTGAGCTGAGGGCTCCTGCTCCCCATTGCCCAGTAGTGATGAATCGAGGACAGCTCAGCAATCCCCATGTATATCAGGATCATCACAAAGTTCATCATCTCATCTTCAACAGTGGCAGAGGTAGTTCTGATGTCCTTTAAAGCAGCGGTGCCTAACCCCCGGGCCACGGATCGGTACCGCTCCGTGAGTTGTTTGGTACCGGGCCGCAATAGTTGAGACTCGGGTGTGAAATTGACGGTTTCCTGGGTCTTTTCCCATGTGTTATGCATAATCTTCTTTTTTTGGTACTGGTACTGGTTTTATTTTGTTATATTTATCTGCGACACCTTAAAGACCGGTACATGAAAATATTGTCCGTGGCGCAAAAAATGTTGGGGACCGCTGCTTTAAAGGTTTCAGTAAGCTGGCCTGGTACCTGCTATCGTGTTTAAATGGTGAGCGCTGGTACTCAGCCAGGGCTGGGTTTTCCTGATCAAGTTTAGTTGGCTGTCCGTTGGCTTCTTCTTCTTGGTGGGCCTCTTGGCTTGTGATGCTGGCTAGTTATCATCCTTGTCATTGCATTGTTATCCACAAGCACCTCAAGTGCATACTCCACAGACTTCCTCTTGGCAGAGTGGTCCATGTCACTTGGGCCTGGAGTGTTGACATCGTGGGTTGGTGGGATAAAGTTGGGCTCTTCACATTTTCATCTTCTTCCTCCGTGCCCTCACGATCTCTGATGGCAGAATGGGACAACAACATTCTCCATCATTCCGTAAAAGAGTTGATTAGGCAGCTATGTAACTAAAGAGATGTTTTTGAGTCAACATCAAGGGCACTTTTAACTATTTGTGAAGGTAAACAGAGTAAGGTCCTAAAACAGACCAAACCCACACAGATTTCATTATTAGTTTTCATAATTTCTATAAATGTGTTATCTTCTGACGGGAGTCCCTTGGGTTGAAGAACAACCCTTCAACCATATGATATTTGACTTTTAATAATTTGCCACTGTTATAATACACATATGAAGTCCTAACTTTCAGTGTTATGACTGTAGGTTCGAGAGTAGGTCGGGGCACAGGGCTGTAGTTTGAAATGGTCCAGGCCACTGGTGATTAGTCAGCTATCATGACTTCATTGTGAGAAACTTGATGTTTGCAGATTGGCTGGGAGAACTCTACATGGTTCAACGACCTCATGGAAAGGCATGGGGAAGCCATTTTTGGATGTCCCGTTTTACCAAGTTACCAAATACAGTAACCTCTACTGGGAGAAAAAGAGCTTACATCATGTTTGATATTTTGTCACCAAAATGATGGACTGAGGAACACCATCAAGTGCAGAGTGTATTGAAGGGCGTCTTGCGATAAACGTGATTTGTGCAGTTGAGTTGCATTAACTGAGGAAAGGAAGGAAATGACAGGAACTAATAGCTATGATACTGATTTCGATACAATTTCAAGTAAAGATAATTACTCAGCATTTTAATGAGTTGAATGCTTTGAAACACATCACAGACACACACATACATATATCCATTGTTGTTTATTGGTCAGTATTTTTCACAGGCAATAATAATCATTGTCATAATAGTGCACTTTTCCTCTTTTGTAATTATACTACAGACATTTCTCTTTGTCATTAATTGGGTGAGCTGTTCTCTCGACCCCACCCTCTCCTACGCTCCACCTCCGCCCTCCATTTATTTCTCACATCATGAATTTCTCCAGAGTGAAACATTCTTTTTCTTCTGTGTGGAGTGGAGGGTCACAAGATGGGAGTTGGGAGTGGGGCTTGAGTGGCGGAGCAAGGGCGGACATGGAGGAGGGACATGATGGGAGATTATAGTCGTACAACTTTAACTGCAGAAGAAGAATGAGCAATAATGATGAGAGGAAGAATTGTATGGTGACTACAGTGTCAATAAAACATAGTGAACGCTACATAGATATGGATGGCATACAATGGAGACAGGCACACAGTGTATACAAATGTATACAGCATCTTTGTCGAAGTATACTGGGTATAAAATGTATACAAGAGGGGTGGTTATATACGGAGGTGAGATATGTGCATGTGGTGAGGGACAGGATGGGTGGAGCAGGATTCCAGGAATACAAAGGGGAAGAATGGGAGGAGGAAAATGTAGAAAATGTTAAGTGAATAGGTGGAGGATAAAGGAGGAAACGAGTGAGGGGGGAGATTTCTTTCAATAAGGGAGTTTTGCGCAATCAAGCCAAGCGCCCTGTTGTGTCTTTGAATGGATTAAAATGCAGTGTTTGCTCAGTGGAGCAAAATTTAGGAGGTTCCTTTCCTCTTCTTATTTCAATCCTTTAGCTCTTTTTCTTTTCTAAGTGGACGAAAGATGAACTTTCGTTTTTAAAAAAGATCTAACACTACCTTTTGTGTATTTGGGTGTGCAACTTTAACACTTGCCAAACTCTGACCTGTCAGGTGTGTGGATCTCACTGCTGGGTTTTCCCACAGGTGTACATTATGAGAATGGGAATGGAAAAGAAGTAAATTTTTGAAGACAGAACAAGTGATTGTATCCACTAAAAGGGAAAGATATCAAAACGTCATGAGGGGCTCTGCTGTGAAAACTTTCATTTTGCAGCTCCTTCTTTTGAACTAGTTATAGGCATCTGAAGCAGAATTTGTAAAAGCAACCAGGAATATAGCAAAAAAAAGAAAAAAAAAAGATGTAATGACAAACACGCCTGAAGGTCAGTGAGGAATGAAGCTGGTTTGCATGAAACGACACAAAATGTTTTACAAGGAGTGCACATGACTGCTCTGTAAACTGTTAGCATTGTAATACTTGGCAGTGTTTGAGCTAAATGTCAATGTTAGCATGCCAAACAACTAACGTCCTCCGGGGCTCAAATATGAAGCCAAAGTAGAAGCCCAAAAACTACAGTACCTCAAATGTCCACATCAGTCCCATCGATTTCCATATTCAAATGCAGAATAAACTCATTTACACGGTGGTACAAAAATAAATAAATATTTGTTTTCTTTTTAGCTAATATCCCAGGGGGTGAAACTTTATATAACTTGCCCTTACATAATTTCTTAATAATAACATTAAGAATGAATAGGGCTGTTTTGCAACTGGGTTAGGCCTGTAGCCTTTTGCTAGCTATCACCTCAGCTAACTGGAGACACTGTACTGGTATTCTAGAGCAGTTTAACGCAATTATTTGATAAATAACATGGCTTGGCTTTTGTTCAGAGTGAAATTATATTTTATCAGACTGTTAGTAATAATTGAGAAGTAACTGTGTGCAGTGTACCCACGACAGTTACACACAGTCTGTAAATGCACCATGCTAACCAAACATGCCAATTCTTACCTGATAGTTAACCGTTAGCTCAGCAATAGTCATTGGCAGCTCTGAAACAGTAAGATTGTAATTGCTATGTGTATATATTGTTAATATGCAAATGTTCAGCAGGTATAATGCTCACCAAGTTCTTTTTTTTTAGATGGGCCTAATAGCATGCTAACATTTACCAGTTCTAAACACAAAGTGCAGAAAACCACCTAGAATACATAAATTTGGTGCCAAATTACTAAGCCAATTTAGTGGACAAACTGGAATTTTTCCACTCAAATCAATTCAATAATTAAGATAATAATGCTCCTTTTATCCACAAAGACACATACCTAACTGGGCTGAAAAGGACCTTTAATTTGAAAGGCCTTAGCGTGTGTGTTGTACATAGAGACACACAGAAACACGGACTTCTTTGTTACAACAAGTAATTACATAACATTCCAGCAGACTACCATCCTGCTGTCTTTTCGTTTGAGGTCTCAATTAAGAAAAAAAATTGAACTGAACAAACACCTAAAAGAGGCAATGACTCAGCACTGAAGGTATTTTATGTGTGTGAAATCTTGGTCTCGCATTATAAAATGGACATCTCTAATGGCAAAAATAATGACAAAATAAATCTAAAGTCCAGAATCACAACATAAAGCTTAAAGGGCTGTTTTGCAGCATTAAAATGTTTGAATTTTAAACAAAGAAACTTTGGACTAATTGTTTAGTTTTTGTCTGCAGTACCAGACATCTAACTGACATTTCCCTGTCTTTATAGCCACCTATATCCATTATTGAAAATAATCCAGGAATGCAAATAAATACATACACAAATACATAAATAAATAAATAAATACATACATACATTTTTCAATAAACAGACAAAACAAAATATTTCTGCCCTCTTAAATAGTTTCAAAAATGTTTTGTGACATTCACATGGTTGGTGCTATCTTGGTGTTAGACTCTAAAACTTTAAAAAAAAAAAAAAAAAAAACCAAAAAAAAAAACCCCATACCCATACGCAAAAGCTGGATCAGAGTATAAAAACGAAATAAAGTAGAAAACAAAAAAAGCATATTTCATTCCTTAGATGTGGCTTCATTTTCCTTCCCAGGCAGTTTGTGTACAGAGTCTTTATGACTACAGACACAAAGCAGATATTTGTAACCTGCCAGTTTTGCATTGTTATCAAAGTAAATGCAGCTGAGGATGGGTTTCTGTTGCCCAGCTGTTGGGCAAAAAAACAAACAAACACCCGGGTGTCCTGTTTAAAAAGACTTCCACATTTACCTTTAAGAGGACCTATTATGATTTGTATGTCTAGTGTTATGATGCTGAATGTTCATATTAAACATATTAATGCAATGAACATATGTAAAAGTAATGCCAGTGAGCCAAAGGATTTCAGTCAACTCGCAGTACAAGCTGACATCAACCAGAATGAGTTTCTTTTCTTCACCTGCTACAGTCATAATTCAGTCAGTACAGTTTACAAGATCTGGGTCCTGCCCCTCTGCAGGTTTCCAGAAACAAGAAAATTGGAAGAAAGTGGGCTTGTAGGGAGGGTCTAAAATGACTGAAGGGTTACAGGTAGGATTTTTAAAAGATTAAAGAAATTATTTTTTAAAAACTGTAAATCATGCAATGATGCTCTAGTGTTCCAAAGTAGAAATATGATGGTCTGGAAATGAGCATAGAAGTTCCCTGCAAGTCATTTTTTTAATTGTCTTTTCTATTGAAGGAGAGGTTTGAATTTTTCTCAGTACAATATTCACATGCACATATATCTACTGCTCGGTACAATCAGCGCCCTACCCTGCATATAAAGGTTTAGCAAATATTGAGCTGTAGCTCATTGTATTCTAAATTTATCAAAATGAAATTATCATATTTGTCCTGACAGGCATGTGCTGGCTTGTGTGTAACTTTTAAGAAAGAAATATCAGGAATTTTAAAAACCACTTATTAAAAAGAACTACAAAAAGGAAATTACATATCTGCTAATTTCAATGATTCTGTTTCAATCTATTTAGGTAACACAGAAAAGGTAGCTAAACTATAAAGCTAGCAGTGTGTACAGCCATCCAAGAATACAGCATGAATGCTAAAATCTGAATAAGGGTTGATAATGTTTTTCCATCGTGTCATCACTGTCTGAAAACAGCACTGTTCATGCGAAATGGATAAGATAGCTGAGCTATTTGCAGCTTGCAGAATTCGGAACTTCATAAATAAAAAAATTAAAAAACAGTAGATATACTACTCATTTTTCTAAACCAAATTACTTGACTGCCATCTGGTGGCTGGTTGCAGTAAAAGACACGTCAAGCCTAAACTCCTATTGTGTGCAGGATCTCTGTAGAGGCTACGTAAGTAGCCATTTCCAGAATTTATGCCAGCGGGATGGTCAGATGGTGATGTGTAATCACTTTTCCAGGGAGATATACATCAGGTTACATTACAGATTGTAGCATAGCGCTTCAGTAAAGTCTTGATGGATGCTCAATAATCCAAGGAAATCCCAAAAAGTTGATTCTGTTTATCTGGACGTAGCGTATTCAGTGGGAGAAACGTTTCGTCACTCATCCAAGTGACTTGTTCAGTCTCATGTTACTCATGGCCATTGATCAATGGTCTTTGAGAAAGAATTGACCTCATAGCTCATTGCTCATTCTGTGGTGTTAGTTTCAGTCATTGTGCAAATGTACTGTTAATAAGGTTGGGGAAACCTGCAGTTTGCTGACACAGAAGTCACTTGGATGAGTGACGAAACGTTTCTCCCACTGAAAACGCTATGTCCAGATGAACAGAATCAACTCTTTGGGAGCTTCAGCAATGTTTGCAGTTATGTCATATCTAGGGTGTTAATTTAGCACAGGAGTCCGTCCATATTTGGGACATGAACTAAACTTAAAAAAATGAATGAATGAATTAAAACGCACACACCCAAACCCAAACCCACGCACACAGTAACGGTTTTAGATACGGGAAACACGGGCGGTAGCCAGGGGCGGCATCGTGGTGGGGGGCGGCATCACGAGCATCGGCAAAAAAAAAAAAATTGCTCGTACTCATGCTGCCCCGACATCATGCCAGCGCATATTAGGGATGGCATAGGCACCGATCGGTTTTCTATCGCCCATTTGCTGGGAGTAAGGGCGCCCTCCGTTTGCGAGGTGCGCCTGCTGCTTGCGGCACAGGGAGGAGAGGGTGGGGCGGCGGGGAAGTCTCTGGCTGGCTGGAGCAGCGTCTAATAACCAAGTCGCAAAATAAAACAAAATAAAAACAAACCAACAAACACGAAAACACCAGACATCATGATACAGACTTATAATTTGCACCGATGATTTTTTGAAATTCTATACGCGAAAAGTGAGCGCGAGAGCCCTCGGTGCGCCTGCTTGCTGCTGAAGTCAAAGTAAACTTTATTGTCATCTCCGCTACAGACAGTCCAGTATATAGAGAGACGAGACGACGAGGCTCCAGTTACAGCAGTGCAAGTAAACAAACAATAAATATAAGAAGAGTAAGAAAATAAATACCCACTTTGGGACCAGGAGTAAAGGGATCAATAACAATTTAAAATTTATAATTTACAGTTTGATGATTTAAAGTCTCACACACAACCCGTCGAAAGGGGAGGGGGGCCGGCTGCTTCCAAATAGAGCACATTTCATTCATAATGCTGTAAATCCAAGCCCATTATGTGTCCATGATTTGAATCCTGGGTTATGCGAAATCCCAGAAATAAACCCTTGACAAACTGAATCTGTGAACTAAGGTGTAGGTCTATTAGGTTATGTTGTGGTGATCCTCGGGTTGGGGGATGTGTATTCATACTGGAGTGCAAAATTAAAACCAATGGAAGATGGACAAGAAAAGTTCAAAGCCATCAGGTGCTCAGTTTAGAAAAAATAGAAAAGAAGATGAGGAGAAACGAGCAAAAGATACAGGTAAGCAGATGTGTCATTGGATAATGGCAGATCATCCTGAAACAATCAGAATCAGAATACTTTATTAATCCCTAAGGAAATTATGTGGGTTACAGTTGCTCCAAGAAGAAATGGTAAAAATAGTAACAGTAACAGACTAAACTCCAAACAATACATTATGTTACAGATTTTAATATTAATTAGTCATTGTCAATTGTTGATTTGTCCTGTTCTCATTGTATGACGAATTACGATGGCTGTTTGGTAGTCGTTTGCATACGATGCATACTCTCTCTCTTCGTGTGTGTGTGTGTGTTTCTCTTGCGAAATTCAGTATGGTTCCTACAACAGTTTTTTGTTAATGTACAATCCTTAATATGTTTTTTGTGTGTGTGTGTGTGTGTGTGTGGGGGGGGGGGGGGGGGGGGGGGGGGCGCCAGAGGGAGTGTTCGCCCAGGGCGTCAAACAGGCTAGGACCGCCACTGCACGCACACACATACACATTTTCTGTGGAGATTGTTTTTGGTTATTTAAAGTCCAAAAAATGCTGTCTTGAATTGCAGATGTGCTGAATAAAGTAATAATGGACCTTTGTTTTTCCCCTTAACTGTTTGATTTCCTGTTTGTTTCAAATATTTGTAGTAGCTAAGATTCTGAAACGTTTAGTTTCTAGCTAACTAGCTATAGCTAGCTAGACAACTAAACGCTTCTGCTCCAAGTGGTTGTCACAGGGAATAAATCCACATCTGATGACAAATACCCTTCCTCATGTGACCCCTGTCAGGATTTGTCACCTCCTGGTTTCAAATCAGATATCTTTAATGTTTTAGTTGGATGGCTTTTTCTGTAGGAAACAATATAGTAACAGATCACTGGAATTACTCAGTCCAAGTTAGCATGGTCACATTTGCACATATTTTGATGCCCTGATACCTTTCTGCAATTACTAATGTGCACATCACAAGCCATTGGTGGAAGAAGCCTTCACTTTCATACACTGAAGGATGTAACAACACGTCCGATTATAAAAAACAGATTTTATCAGCTGTACTTGCTAACTTATCAAGCTAACACTGGTTCCATAAGAAAGGTGATGACGTGATGACTGCATAGGTGATGAGACTTTAGGTGATGTAATTTTTGCACAACATAATTACATATAAAGTCTATGCAAACAGGTAAACTAAATTTGTGGCTTGCAACACAAATTTGTGTTTGAACAAGTTAAGCTAAGTTAAACGATTTGCTGATAGTCTGTTTCAAAGTTTAAAGGCTGGCATTTTCACCAAAACTTTAATGACGATCTGTGTAGGTTCTCACTCATCACCAAGTCATCATTAAGACATGCTACCAACAATCAGAAATTTAGGACAAATTTACTCACAGCATTTTTGGGTAGCTGGAGCTGTTTGATTCAACTTGGCCTTTATAAAGACATGATTAACAAAAATGGAGAGGATATGGAGAAACGTAAACAAGCTCTTAGGACCTAATAAGTTCTGAAAATATGCCACTGTAACTTGCATCAAGCTATCAGGTGAATATTTGTGGGTTTCCAATGTGACCGTATTCTGATGCTGGTTGCTAGTTGGACTAACACAGACTTGTGTTAGAGAAAAGATACAAAAGTAAAAATAGAGAAATGCTGAGAAGTTTAGATAAGACAATCAGCATTTGACAGGTCTACATACTTGCAAGGCCTACATGTGCAACTGCTGTTTGTGGAAAAGGAGACTGGTTATTTTTAACGCTAAAGCTTCACACTAGCTTTGTCTGAACACTAGCGTGCACTTTGCCAGGGAACAAAGATTTTGTCACTTCTTTGTTGGAGATCCACTTATGGAAGGTAAAGCTTGATTTAGACTTCTGCAGGAAATCTACATCCTAACTTACGCAGTAACCAGAAACAACCAGAAGGTTGCAGCGTAGGGTTAAAATAGGGATCCCATTAGGGCGCAAGTTCAAGACTTCACAGCCAGTATGTAGAACAGAACTACGGTGAACAATAAAACCATGTGTATATGGCATGTGAATGTTATATGAGACAAACCTCTTTTAACAAAATATTTCTCCAAGATTGCTTTGGAGGCTTTTCACAACTTGTTCTTCTTTTCTACTACTGAATGGATACTGCTCGACATCCTGTGTTTATGTATCCACCTTTTTCTCCCCTAGCATCCACTTTTACTTGTGAGATTTTGCCTGTGGTGTGTCCTAGTGTCCTTAAAATGGGGCTAAATCTAACTGGATATCCACTTTTTCTTCTCCTTCATTAAAGGCAATATGGTATCATAGCTTTAAATAAGTGTAATTCAGAAATGATTGTGGGACTTATCATACACTCAAGCAGGTTGTGTTTGTTGATTAAGATATTCACTTTGCTGTAGGGTTATGTTACATAGCTACATCAGATCCATTGTCAGCACAGCATTAAGTTGGCTAATAATTTAAGAATTAAATCCATTTTCACAACTGAGTCTAAAACAGGACTCTCCCTATAGCTCTTGTTACTTTCATTTCCTTAACGCAGCCTTCAATTAGAAACTGATGAGACGAGAGCAGAGATGGTTTCCTGTCATGTCAGGTGATGCTGAAAAGACTTGCCGATTCATGAGACAGCCAGGAAATGAGGAATGAGAATGCCTTGATGCGCTCCGTCACTGACCAACATCTTCACGAGCCACTCTGACTGACGGGTGGGAACTTGATTGTTGAGTTTGAACAATGTGTTGCATGTGATTGGTCAGTGGGAACTTCATGTGCTTTTCTTTCGATCCATAGGAACAGGTGAACTAAATTTCTTGTATTTTCATAGTAAAGTGGAGCTTTTTGGACATCATTTGTTTTTAGGCTTGTCCCACCAGGGTGAAGCTATCCTTTAGAGCTAATTAGAGATTAGCTCCAGTAGTCTCCAAAAATATACATTTCTGAGAAAACGAGCCATTTCAGGGGGAAATCTTCATTAAATCCCTAGATCAGCTTCAAGGAAAATCTTCTCCCTTTTTCCATCCCATTGCTTAGGACTAAAAGTATGAAGCAAGGCAGGAAGTAAGGAAATAGGAAAGGAAAGAATGTGGAAAGGACTAAAGAGAGGAAGAGAAAAGAGCCCGGCATAGGGCCCTCACTTCTCTTCCACAACATTCTTTTCAAGGGTGAGCCTGTGTCCCGTTGGACGGCGAGAGTCTGGCCTTGTCTTTCCCCGACCCTCGTCTTTGTAAGACGGCTCCGCTGCTGCTTCTGCTACTGCTCCCCCCATCTGCCGCATGCTCCCCCTCTCCCCGCTCCGATCCGCTTTCAGATCTCCTGGAGTTCTGACGTGTAAGAGTGCTGGGCTGGCGGGAAAGCTGACCGTTCTTCTCATCTAAACGGCAAGAGGTAAAGTTAGGGAGAGATAAAGTAAAGCTAACAAGCTACTACTCCGTGTGCTGTTGGTGGTGTGTTGGTGCTACTCACCAACCAATGCCTGCACAGAAGGCTGATCATGAGTACTCAGTAACTGAGTTTGAATGGTTTCCACTACCCTTTTGAATCTGCGGCTCGGACCTGAATAGAGGAAAAAAATCAATATGTCACTTATGAGTTAGTATTTTAGGTAAAAGGACAGTAGTCTAAAAGTCCAATTTCTACTGGGTTTATCCACAGACAGCATAAAAAGTGGAAACAGCTTCTGAGTCAGAACAATAAAACCGATGCGAAAGCACCTTAAACCTGCACCAGATGGCAATATCTCTGGTTGGAAAACGACTTCCTATCCTTTGGAAGGAATTGAAAAACAGCTATCTGAACTCGACCTTTGTGAACACTTACCTGTTGAGTTTATGGGTTCAGTAACTCCTTTTGGGTCATATTTGGCCCACCCAAACCTTTAATCAAAACTCTGATCATCACACATGTAGAATATGAAGTATTTCTTTGTATTTTCAGTAATACAGTTTGATCTTCTGATCATTTACTTGTTAAACTGCTCCATTACATGCTTGACAGTTCTTTTCTATGAGGAGATATGATGAGTCCAAGATGAAAAACATGTCAAAAACAGGAGTGTTGGTAGCAAGAACCAAATGGATGAATTTGTTTTATTAGATGCGTTTCTCCTGTAAGGCTTTCCTAGTATATCTAAGCTAAATACCAAAACCTAGATTAGAATACCTTTATCCCTTTTTATTTATCCAAAACAATAATCAACAAAAGAAAAGAAAAATCCTCCAAGTATCAATAAGTTCTTAATATGCAGACCCACATGGAATACCTTCATTGCCCACTAGAGGGGCTATGCTATTAAGTAAATTCTTGGCATATCTCAGCATGATGTGTGTGACAAGTGGAGGACAAAAGAAGAGGCAGCAGGCCTAAAAGCTGATGAACAGTATGTGAAAGTCATGTCCTTAAGAAACAGGAAGAAATCCAGCAAAGACCTGGCACAGGACCTGAGAGCTGAACTGCCCTTCAGTTGATCATCAGAAATGATCTCAGTGGAAGGGAAACAGGGGGAAGGCTGAGGTTGGCCAAATTACACAGGAACTGTCTTGATGCATTCTCAATCATCCAGGTAAGTGAATCTCCAAAAGTTGATTCTGTTCATCTGGACGTAGTATTTTGTGGGAGAAACGTTTCGTCACTCATCCAAGTGACTTCTTCAGTCTCAGCTGACTGCAGGTTTCCCCAATCTTATAAACAGTACATTTGCAAAATGACTGAAACCAGCCCACTGAAGGAACAATGGGCTGGGAGGTCAGTTCCTTCATCATAATTATGCAAATTCTCATGACCATTGATCAACAACCACTGACCTCTCATGGGAAAGACCATCTCTGAATCAAGGAGGGGGCCTAAGCGTACATCTTTCACCATCTTAAAATGCAGCCATTCCCCAACTCTCTGTGAACGGTCTTTGATCAATGGTCATGAGAATTTGCATATTAATGATGAAGGAACTGACCTCCCAGCCCTTTGTTCCTTCAGTGGGATGGTTTCAGTCATTATGCAAATGTACTGTTTATAAGATTGGGGAAACCTGCAGTCAGCTGAGACTGAAGAAGTCACTTGGATGAGTGACGAAACGTTTCTCCCACAAAACGCTACGTCCAGGTGAACAGAATCAACTTTTAGAGATACACAGGAACTGGACTGAAAGTCAGTACTAACACGTCTTTGTCAACATGTACTGAGAAGGTTAGCAGAAAGGTACAACAGTGACAGTACTATCTGGAAAGTGTCTGATTAGCAATGGCTTCATTTTTCAGCATGACAATAATACTAAACACACTTCCAATCCAGTAAAAACATAACCTGGATAGAAAAACGCACAATGGAACACAATCGGTCATGGATTGGCCTCCCCAGAGCCGTGTGGGATCATCTTGACAGAGGACAGAACAAAAGGCAGCCAACATCCAAAGAAGAGCTTTGAATGTCCTTCAAGAACCTTGGAGAACTATTCCTGAGGACTACTTAAAGAAATAAGGAGAAAACTTGCCTGAGAGAGTTCAAGGTATGTTGAAGAATAAAGGTGGTCCTACCAAATACCGTCTGTTAAGCTCAACTGCACATCACTGCACACATTTTCTGATTTCCACAGCAAAATCTAAAGACTTTAGTTAGCACTGTATTTTCCTCTGTTAGCTGATAAATCGGGTGCTGTTAGACCCAGTTTAAGTGTTTGTGATCGTTTCAGTAATTTTCTCTATCTTGTATTTGTCACCTTTAGGAATGCAGTCAACCATCATCACAGTGGATTCAAACAGATTTTGAAGAAATGACATGAAATAACACATGCATATAACAGACAGTAATACAGTTTCATTAGTGTCAGCCTTCCTGTTTCTTGCTCCTAACGCTGTAGATCTTCCAGGAAAACAAGCTGGGCTTTTATTGTGAAGCAGCTGCAAAAAAATAGTGTATTTTCCAATGTGTTCATCACTGACTTCTCATCTAATACTATAAATCTTAAACTATAAAATGAGACATTTTTCCTCCATCGGTTGAATATTAAATTTGTTTTAGACGTATCACATGGCTAATTTCCCCCCTTTTCCCCTTGTTTAACCAAACCTTAACTCACAGATGTTCTGCTTTAATCTGCTGAATGGGTGAGGTTGCAGAAACACAAGTATGCCCCTGACACAGTGCAGCATTCATTTGCATCTGTCTGGTAACTCCTCACATGTGGAAGCGTTAGGACTCTGGTCTCCTACCTGATATTAAAGTGAAGGTCACGCTGTAAATGCCCAGCTCTCGTCTCCCTTCTCTCTCTGCTCGTTCCCTCTCTCGCTCCCTCTCTCCCTCAGAAAAAGCGATGTCCACCTACGGGAGGAAAAGGACTCTGGAAATCAAAGCGCCCACGTAATTGCTGCATTTTTGAAAACGCTCACTTTCTTTGTCATTGGAAATTTTCAAATTCTGCACATAGTGACACCAGATTACCTTGGCTAAAGAGTTTGTAAAATAAACCGAGCAACTTTCAGCCGTACTCCATGGAAGATTAGACTATAAAAACTTTTTTTAAATTAATTTTAATTATTATTTTCAATTAAAATACAGGCAGACAAAGACTTTCTTTATATGATCTTCAGTATATTATAAGACCTCTTCAAGTACCCTGCAGCTCCCAGTTCTTTGATAAAAGCCTGAATAATGAACACCATTACCACCATATGCTGGATAGGTTCATTCTCCCAGTGAGTGACAGCTTCTGTTTAGTTTACATAGCGGCTTCAGTGAATGCAGTTCTTTGATCTTTGGCCTTGTCATTCGTTCCCGTTTTGTAAATGGACTGGTTCTTAGATAGCGCTTTTCTACTCTGTATGAGCACTCAAAGCGCTTTAAACAACTTTTTGTAAAATCTTTGTATTTTTTTTTCTCTGTTGACTTTGTTACTCCTGCCTATCCAGTGTTCCTCTGTATGGTGCTCAGGGTGAGTTTCTAGTCACTGTGTTTAGTCATTATGTTTTGGGTCGATTCCTCTTTTACGAGAAAACTCGTAAAAGAGGAATCGAGGCCTGGCGTCGAACTCCAGACCTCGAGGGCCGGTGTCCTGCAGGTTTTAGATGTGTCCTTGATCCAACACAGCTGATTTAAATGGCTAAATTACCTCCTCAACATGTCTTGAAGTTCTCCAGAAGCCTGGTAATGAACTAATCATGTGATTCAGGTGTGTTGACCCAGGGTGATATCTAAAACCTGCAGGACACCGGCCCTCGAGGCCTGGAGTTCGACACCCCTGCTCTAGTGCTTGGTTTAGACTTCTTGTTGGTCTGATTGTCTTCACTTGTTTTCAGCTATGGCTTGTTCCCCAGTTGTCTCCACTCATATTCCCGTCTCCCCTATTTCCTTTGATGAAGCATCTGTGTACCTCTCCTAGTGTATTCTTTGTAAATGACGATTTTTTTATTTCTTTTTAAAAAAATTTTGGATATCTGTTTCTTGCTTTTTGTTATTTTCTCTGCCTTGACTCCAGCATTTGGGGCCTTCGTTCTATAAATTGGCTAGCTAGCTAGTTTCACTCGTTTTAATAAGTCAACATCGCATCTTACTTCGTCCATCACATAAGGCCTTCACTTGACTTCAAAATAGGTTAATTTTGCCCTGTTTTGGTTCATTCATAGGGCCAACTGTTTGTCCTTTGCTAACATTTACATTTTAGTTTTACATCTTATTTTGTGCGCTACTTAGTTTACAGGGGTGTCCAAATTCATAGCATCAGGCCACTTTTGTAGGCTGATTACATCACAGTGACGCGACAAAGGCTGTCCAAATTCGAAGACTCCTCCAAATGCGTCCTTCATTTCCCCAGATTTGAAGGATGGGTCGGGTGTATCCTTTGTGGCCCAACCTATCCCAGAATGCATAGCGCAGCCCAGCCAATTCCAGTTTCCAACAATGGCGGCAGCTACTTAGTTTTAATATTACTCTTATCTTATCTTATCTTATCTTATCTTATCTTATCTTATCTTACTCTTCTGGGTCACAAAATAAACTTTTAAGATATTTTCAGGCAAGAATGTGGCTGTGTAAACTTCAAATATCTGCTCAATTTATCAAGACATTAGATATTTGCATATAATGCTCCGACAGTTTCGGAGACGTCTGTTACCCACCAGCTTGATAGCTAGCCAGGGCGAGTACAGCGAACTCCCGGCACATCGTTTTCAAACCCCCTTTCGCTACTCAGGTTAAACATGATATATAAGTCACTCAGATAACTTAAAAATGTCATTGTTTGGCTTTTTTCAGTGTTTTATTTGTTCCTGAGTAAATCAGTTTGGCTGTGATTAAAGTTATAGTTTTCACACAGCTGAATAAACGTCAAACGGAAAACTGATTAAACAGAAGTGTGAGATGGTCGAGGATTTACGCCAGTGTCCTGTTTGTTATATTTTAGATAACAAGGAGCAGACGACTGAGTTTATTAAACTCCATCGAGACAGCGGTGACGCAAAACTGAAGACTAGACTGTCCCATTTCACAGCCGCTCACTTACGGCCTACCCGGCCTTCGGAGGACCGAGTCCACGTAGACCGTGAAGGCCGGGTCCTCAGGAGGATGCAGCCTATGAATTTGGACACCCCCTACATTTACCATCTAGACCAATCACTGTACATTTACGTCCCTCAAAGCTTCGTTTTATGTTATGTTGAAAAAGTGTTAAACAAAGATCCACAAATGGGGTTTTAAGAACTTTTATAACCCTCAATTCTTTTAAGGAAGGAGTACTTCCACCAAAAGGTTTTAGAACTTCAAAGCGTTCGTCAAAAGTGCTTATTCCTTACAACTGACAACATGCAAAACACTTCTGTTAGAGCTGAGGAGGTAATAAGAACGGAGTAATACTTGGAATTTGACAGGTTTCTGGAAGACAGAAGGACCACCAGAGGACTTGTATTCTGCCCGGAAACTATTCTGAGACACCACACGGTGGCAGAGGGATGGGATCTGCAGAAGACAAAGAAAAAAGTGATGCTAAGTGATGACGATCGAATCTCAAATTTGTGCGTTTAACACCGCTGTGGGAATCGCACAAGTATGTCTAAGCTTATCTAAGTTTGTCTGCACTCACGGAGAGAAAAGCTTGGACGATGTCAGCCTTGATAGAGCTGAGCGGCTTGTCTCTGATCAAGACAAAGATCTGCTCCTCTTTCTCCAGCGTGATGAAGTTACCAAACCAGGACCGCTTCACCAGCCTGCAAATTAATCAGATTAGTTTCAGTCACACGTTTTATACAGTACAAATAGAAAAATAATGGCTCACTCATCCATAAGCACTGACACAGCACAGAGATTAAAGGTTAAATTCACTAAAAAAGGACGAGAAAGCACAACTACAACCAAGTCAGTCGATAACACAGTAATATCACACATCACAGTGGAGAGCTAAGCAACATGTATTTTCATTCTTGATGTGTCAGCCCACAGTAACAGAGTTTTTTTTGGCTTTTGGGTGAAGCACAGTAAAACTGGTAAAAGTTACCTAGTTATTTAGTGAAAGATGACGATTTACTGTCATTTACTCTTTTTCAGCTATGTTGCTGCTGAGTGTTTTAGGCTGAACTGCAAATCAAAGTCTAACAGTGTCTAAAACCATATAACAAGCTCCACATGTTCTCTCTTTCTAATATGATAATGTAAGTCAGGCATCTCTACGGTGGCCTGAGAGGTCAAATGCACTGCAGCTTAAGAAAACACCAGCAAATGTTGGTGTTTTTGGACAGGAAATAACGTGACTGAAACCAGAGCATGTAAAGGAGTCCTCTGAGGCAGTTACCTTGAGGGACAAAAAGATGTGATTCATTTAATACTGTAGATAAATGTTTGCTATTAGCTGTTTGCCATTAGCTTGTCACTTCTGCAGCTGGTCCATGACGTTACCGTCTCCCCAAAAAACACTCGCTCGTGTGTGTTTGTGTGCTTTTGTAGCATTTTTCTATGTGCTGGTGTTTTGTTTCGTTTTTTAATTTGAAGTGCGTTTGACCTTTGAGGGCCATCGTACATCCTCCCAGTAGAGGTGTGACATATTGTAAATTCTGGTATTGATCCAATACCAAGTACTTACATGGCCAAAACCGATGCCGATACCAACAGTGATACGTTCAACCAATAAGTGCAGTTTATGTAGTGGAGGGCAGTGTGTCATGACTTACAAGATAAATCTTCTTCACCACTAAATCCCTGTGACTTTTACTTTGAACATTAAAAAAGTTCAGACAACAAAAAAACCCTGTTCAGCCTTTCATGAATTTTGAAACAAACTTTGTTGGAGACCTGGAATGTCAATGTGTCTTTCTCTAAACGACTTTGGGTCAGCTGTAGGCTACGAATAAAATCAACAAACAAAGGTTACAATGTTTTTCATCCGGCCTGTTTGAGGCATATTTTTCATTTTCAAAAAAAAAAAAAGTATTTATTAAACAGAATTCAGTCGGCTACATACTGAACACAGAGGATAGAAACCAGTATCGATCTTGTCGCTCCAGTATCGATCCAATACCAATATTAATTGTGTGTGTTTTAAACTCCTTATTCACCTTGTAGTTTGCGCCTGTGGAAGCACGGAGAGCCCAGAAGGTTGTTCTTCAATGAGTTGAGCCTGGATCTCCAGTGAGCAGAGCCCGAGGCGGCCATCCCACCACTGCCCCCCGGTCTGGAGGGCGGGGTCAGCGACAGCGAGGCCCCTCCGGCTCCGTCCGCTCTGGAGGAAGAAGACGAGGAGGAAGAGGAGGGAGGGGTGGTGGAGGAAGGGTGTTGGAGTTGGTGCACAGGCATGCCCAGCGGGGTGGGCAGCGGCGAACCTTGCGGTGTGACCTGCGACACAGGGGGAGGGGTGGCAGAGGAGAACCGGTTTTCGATACCCATCCCTATGTATGACCATGTAAAAGTGGACATTTCTGTGTTGTATTTACTCACTCCTCACTTGTAAGGTCCTGTGTGAGTTTAACCCGATCTCTGAAGCACCCTAGGGAGTACATGCTTTCCAGGACATCAGGGTCAAGCTCAGTTGAGGACAGGATCCTCTTCATTCACACTCGGCAAGGGGGAGGCTGCTCTGGGCAGGGCTCGTTCCGACCGCCCCTGGCACAAAAACAACAAGTCAGTCTATTTAGGCTGTGTAATTAAAAATGCTTTCTCTGAAGAAAAGAGTTTAGCAAGTGGTGCAGTGAACACCGCCATCAGCCACAGGTTTTCATATACAGTGGCTTGCAAAAGTATTCGAACCCCTTGAACTTTTCCACATTTTGTCACATTACAGCCACAAACATGAATCGATTTTATTGGAATTCCACTTGAAAGACCAATACAAAGTGGTGTACACGTGAGAAGTGGAACGAAAATCATACATGATTCCAAACATTTTTTACAAATAAATAACTGAAAAGTGGGGTGTGCGTAATTATTCAGCCCCCTTTGGTCTGAGTGCAGTCAGTTGCCCATAGACAATTTGACTAGAGACCACCAGGTATTATAGGAATAGTCATAAAGCCTTTGAATGAAAATAGACGCTGTTGTGACAGTGATGTACACTGTCTTGTTGGTATATGTATGATTTCTATAAATTTTACATCAGATAAAAACTTTGATTGTAAGATTCAGATGATTATTTAATAAAAGCTAGACATTTTAAATGAGAATAAGAAAGTATTTCTTTGTGCTCCCTTTTCCCTGTTAATGCCCTACCTGGCCCCCTGGCAAAACTTTGCTAGACCCGCCCCTGCACATTTACCAGCTGTCAGCTACGTAGAAAAGGATCCTGGTGTTTTTTGTCTCTCAGAAACAGTTCATAACTTCCCTTCAACTCATTCATGTCACCTAAAAGGTAAATCTGTTTCTCCATCACCTGTTCAGCTCTGATGATTCAGTAAGGACATCTCCTGGTTTCATCTTCATGTTTCCCTCTCAGCAGATATACAAACCCATATCATGACCAGTAGGGCTGCCACAAATGATTATTTTGATAGTCGACTAGTCACCGATTATTTTTGCGATTAGTCGACTAATCAGATCATGCATCCATTGGACATACAACGTACAGCTTATTGCACCAGCATGCATCTGCTCTTATATAACTATCATTAGCTTACAGCTTGAAGTGTTTAAGGTATGTGCTAACTAAAAATAAAGACAAGATGATAGTTTATTGAATTTTAATGAAATTTGCAGATTGTTTCGTTGGAGTTTAATAAACTCAGCTGTCTGCTCCTTGCTATCTAAAATATAACAGGACACCGGAGTAAATTCTCGAGCATCTCACACTTCTGATAATCAGCTGTCTGCTTGACGTTTATTCAGCTGTGTAAAAACTATAACTTTAATCTCAGCCAAACCGATTTACTCAGGAACAAATAAAATACTGAAAAAAGCCAAATAATAACATTTTTATCTAAGTTATCTAAGTGACTTATATATCATGTTTAACCTGAGTAGCAAAAGACGGCGGTGGGTTTGAAAACGATTTGCCTGGAGTCCGGTGTTCTCACCGGCTCTAGGGAGCCTTGAACCCAGGCTAGCTATCGAGCTGGTGGGTAACAGACGTCTCCGAAAACGTCGGGGTGCTTTTGAAAATATGTGGTGTCTTGATAAACTGAGCAGATATTTGAAGTTTACACAGCTACATTCTCGCCTGAAAATATGTTAAACGTTTATTTTGTGACCCAGAAAGAATAATAAGAGTAATATTAAAACTAACTAGCTGCCGCCATTGTTGGAAACTGAGCAGGGCCGCGCTATGAATTCTGGGACACAGCTTCTAGTGATGTGTCGGTCGCGAACGAAACAGCTCTTAGAGCCGGCTCTTTGAAGTGAACGACGTGAGCCGGTTCCTTATTGGGAGCCGTGGTTTTTTTTTTTCTTTCTCTCACCCCCTCTCTCGCACTTTTTTTCCGCTTCACTCCGCACGCGAGCCTTGTGCTTTGCGCTGGGAAGAGGGGCAAGGGGCGGTAGTTACACTTGCAGTAGCACAGGAACAGAGCAGGAGGGAACGAGAGAGAAAGAGAGCCAGGGACAACAACATCACATTAGAAAGGTATAGTAATCATCCACAACTATTTTCAGTTGTGGATGATAAAGGATTCAGAAAGTTTATTCATGCAGGCCCATATGACAGAGAATGTGCATCTTCTTTTTGTTTTCATATTTTAATTTATATTTAATTGTGTTGTGGTTTGCAGTGTTTCGTGTTGTTTCACTTTAAATTTGTTTAAAAGGAAAAAGCTGAAAATTTAAATAGTTCAGTGCAGTTCAGCTCACTGCTGAGTGACATTTCAGACACTGAGATTCACCCTATAGCTGTCAGTGATCATGCTCCTATATCTTTAACACTAATGCACAAGAATAATACTACGCCAAGTAAAAACTGGAGATTTAATACATCACTGCTTAAAGATGAAGAATTTATTAAATATTTTAAAAAAGAATGGACTCTATATTTAGACTATAATGACACTCCCGGAACATCAGCTTCTGTTCTATGGGAAGCAGGGAAAGCTGTGATGAGAGGTAAAATCATTTCTTTCTCATCACATAAAAAGAAAGAAGAAAACAAAAATATTCAGGAATTAGAAAAAAACATCAAATCCCTCGAAGAAGCCTACGTGTCCCACCAAGATCAACAAATATTGAACAAAATACGCAAAACGAAACTAGAATTAAATGAGATAATAGATTAAAAAACAAAATTCTTAGTACAAAGACTACGCTTACAAAATTATGAACATGGTAATAAATCCGGTCAATTTCTAGCAAACCAGCTAAAAATAAATAAATAAAAAACAACTATATGTGCTGTTCAAGATTCATCTGGGAACACAATATATGACCCGAAACAAATAAACAACATTTTCAGAGATATCGATAAAACGCTGTATTCACCACAAATAAACCCATCTAAAAAGGAAATTGATCAGCTTTTGGACAACATAACTCTTCCAAAATTATTAGAAACTCAAGCAATGTCACTGGATTCACCACTGATGTCAGGTGAACTCCAGGAAGCCCTGATAAGTATGCCCAATAATAAGGCTCCAGGTCCAGACGGCTTTCCTGCAGAATTCCACAAAGAATTCTGGACGATTCTGGCACCAGTTTTTTACAGAACGTTGTTGGAAATCAAAGAAAAGGGCAGACTTCCATCAAATATGAATTCTGCAAACATTAATCTCCTGCTAAAACCAGGCAAAGACCCTGTATATCCCTCAAGCTATCGTCCAATATCCCTTATAAATGTAGACCTTAAAATAATCTACAAAGCTCTCTCAAAGAGATTAGAGAAAATAACCCCCCTCTTAATTCATCCTGACCAAACTGGTTTCATAAAAGGTCGGCACTCATCAACAAATACACATAGATTACTTAATTTGATAGACTACTCATACAGTGAAAACATCGAAACTACAATATTTTCTTTAGACGCAGAAAAAGCATTTGACAGAGTTAACTGGAAATTTCTATTTGCAACTTTACACAAATTTGGTTTTGGAACCTCTTTCATTAACTGGTTAAAAATATTATATAATTCCCCAACAGCTTGTGTCAAAACAAATGACCAAACATCCTCCAGCTTCTGTCTCCTGAGGGGCACCAGGCAGGGATGCCCACTCTCCCCTTCACTGTTTGCAATTTTTATTGAACCACTAGCAGCAGCAATGAGACAGAATTCAGTAATTAAGGGCATAAAATGCAAGAACGTGGAACATAAAATCAGCCTTTATGCAGATGATGTGTTACTTTTTCTCCAAAACTCACAAACCAATATCTCTGGGGTGATTGAATTGATAAACTCTTTTGCAAGAATATCAGATTACTCAATTAATTGGTCAAAATCTACAGTCCTTCTGATTAATTGCTCCTTCTATAATTCTTCTTCTACACCAGCGGTCCCCAACCCCCGGGCCTCGGACCGGTACCGGTCCGTGAGTCGTTTGGTACCGGGCCGCGAGAGTTGAGGCTCAGGTGTGAAATGTATGGTTTTCAGGGTTTTTATCGGTTTTCAGCGTTATTTTGTTATTGTTTTTATCGTTAACTCGGTTTTCCTGGGTCTTTTCACGTGTGTTATGAATAAATCTTCTTTTTTTCGGTACCGGTACTAGTTTTATTTTGTTGTATTTATCCGCGACACCTTTAAAGGCCGGTCCGTGAAAATATTGTCGGGCATAAACCGGTCCGTGGCGCAAAAAAGGTTGGGGACCGCTGTTCTACACCACTGCAATAAGGAAATATAAAATATTTAGGTATTAATGTTTCTCCCAAGCTTGCTGATCTAACTAAATTAAACCATATCCCACTTTTAAATTAAGTAGAAGGCGATCTGGCTAGGTGGAAATGTCTACCCATATCACTCATGGGAAGGGTTGCTGCTATAAAAATGATGGTCTTACCAAAAATAAATTATTTATTCTCAGTGATCCCGACTAAACCACCACAAGATTGGTTCAGATCTCTAGATTCATATATGTCCAAATTCCTTTGGAAAGATAAACCACCACGTATAAGCTTAAAAACACTACAAAAGACCAAGGATAAAGGAGGATTAGAACTACCTAACTTTCAGCACTACTTCTTAGCCAACAGGCTTTAGTTTATCTCAGGATGGCTAAAACATACCCTCTTAGATGAACCTTGGCTAGATGTAGAACAAGCACTTTGCAATAATCTAGAGATTTCAGACCTACCATTTATCAGCTCAAATATCCAACGACATGAATGCTTCAAAAGCATCAGCATCAGCTCTTCTCTGACAGCATGGTGGGAGTTTCTAAAATTGACGGAGTCTTCATTAATCCCATGCAAACGTACACCTATCTGGAACAACCATGTCATATTACAAAACAATAATATGATAAACTTTCCAGATTGGAGTGGTAAAGGAATCAAATACTTAGAACATATATTAGAAGGAACAGAATTTATTCCATTTGACAGACTAGTTACACAATATGGGATCAACAAGAAAAGATTTTTAGAATATCAACAAATTAAATCCATAGTAAAAAAGAAATTTAAACCGGGTCAAGTTAAACTACAAACACCACCAAGTGTGGTACAATTTTTTACTCTTAAAACTCCAAAATTACTTTCCAAAATATACAGAATGCTTTCTAAAACAGATGAATCAATATCACTTCCTATTGCAAAATGGGAAGCGGATTTATCAGTTAACTTAGACCAAAACTTCTGGTCTCAGATATGCTTAAAAACCTTTAATCTAATTAGAAATCCCAGTCTTCAATTAATTCAATACAAAATACTACATAGAGTGCACTATACAGGTCATCGGATGTTCAAGATGGGCTTTACGTCTACCAACAACTGCTCACACTGCCAAACCAATTCACCGGACAATTATATCCACGCTCTTTGGTTCTGTCCACCAGTTCAGAAGTTTTGGCGCGAGATATGTGAAGACTTATTGAAGTGTCTGAAATGTAACATTCCAACTTCCCCTTTAGTGTGTTTGTTGGGCTGCTTAGATAATGTCACTACAGAAAAGAATATAGCCCATATGGTTTTCACTGCCCTATGCATAGCCAAGAAAACAGTCCTCATGAACTGGAAAAATAAAAATAATCTTAATTCTAACCAATATAGAAATTATCTATTAGATTACATTAGTCTTGATACAGCCTCTGCCACCACATCAGATTAATTGCTCTGGGCTCCTTTGATCAGCTCCATCACCTTGTGGGGGTGGGGGGTCATAGTTTGGTCCCACCATCGCTGTTATGATTGGTGTGGGGGTAGGGACAGGCTTGGGGCGTCAGGGGATTCCCCAGGAGCGTCTTCCTTGGAGGGCTCAACCCGGGATTGTGGTCATGGCCTATTAAGGGCTCTGTTGGCTCTTAGATGATGGTTTCCTCGTGGCTGCGTGCAGCAGGGCTAGGGGAGGGTCTGTGCTGACGGACGTGGGTTACGTCTCTGGGCTGGGGCCCTGGCTGGGCCTTGGGGGCTTGGGTCCTGGTTGGTGTGTTGCCGGGGTTGTGGGCGGGTGGGTGTCTGGGGTCCCAGCCCTGGCGCAGGGTGCCGCCGGTGCATCGAGCCACCTGGGGGGCTCTTCAACTGGTGGGGGAGGCTGTTACATCTTGCAGGACGTCTCCTCTCTTCAGGAACTCACTCTGCAGGAGGGGGAGATATATTAGAGGTGGAGGAAGTTCTCAGCCTGGGCGTCTATTGTCTTGTGTAGTCTGGAAGATGAGTGGATGACGGGGTGGGTGCAGTTTTCTCTGTGGTGGGGTCGGGTGGGCTGTCCCGGGCTCTGTGGGGCTGCTGAACTGGGCCTCAGTCCGGATGGGCCTGGGCCCCCTTTCCCTGGCGGGTTGCAGAAGTATGGGGGTGCCTACTGGGGTCAGCGGGGGAGCTGGCCCCAGGGAGGGGTCACTTGCCCCTCCCTTCCTTCCCTCCCCATCTCCAGCTGCCTCCCTCTTCCCGCTCCACCACAATCACCCACACATGCAGGGCCTTGGGGTAAAGGTGTGTCACCAGGGTGCAGGGGAGGCATCCCCCCCTCTGTCCCCTTCTGGCCGCCTGTGCCTCAATTTTATCCCACAACTTAGACATTCACATTACTCACACTCTCATAACACATACATATAGGATCTTGAGGGTGGGCACGTTACACGGAATCCAAAAGACCATCAGGGTGTACACCTCACCCCTGGCGTCGTTGCCCACCTCTCAATTTTAAATACATGTAGACATTGAGGGCTAGCAGGAGGGGCTATGCGCTTACCTGCCGCTCTCTGGCAGGTAGCTCCATGCCCTCCTGGGTTTTAAATGCACTTTAGAACACACATGCATCAACACTACATATGAGCGGGCGGAGGGAGGTTTGGAGTCTTCACACACCCCCGTTCTCTGCGGCCTGCTAGAGCAGGGGGGCTAGGAGGAGGAGTTGGCCGTCCGATTGGGGTCTGGAATGTGGGGCCTCCCTGCTGCTGCCGAGTCGGGGCAGTCTGCTTCTCTCCACCCCAGGGAAAAGGGTAACACTACCTGGGTCTGGGTGCAGTTTCCCCCTCCAGGGGCAAGGGTACCTAGACCTGGGGCTTAGAGTACGCTTGGGGAGTGTGATTGTGTGTACAGTTTCTCTTTATGTCTGTCTTCACGTTGGGTGAGTGTTGAGTAATTGCTTATGAGAGCATGAGGGTGGGAATGGATGTTTGTATCTGTGTGTGCCTGTATGTCTGTGTCTATATGTCAGGTTGGGTATCAGACGCCACCTCTCTAGGGACATCTCAGGCCCTCCAAGGTATGGAGGTCTATCTCCCCCCACCACTTCCCCTGCCAGTGGCAGAGACCCTCAGACATCGGTGCGTTGGTGGTTCTTTGTGTCCGGGGATGGGCGTCCAGGTACACACCGGCTCACTCCTTGGTGGCTGCTTGTCGGGGCCTGGAGCCTGGGGCTCGCTCGGGCCACTTCGGGGGTGGGGTGCCCTCGTCCTCTCGGCCTGGGGCTCGGTCACTCTGGCACAGCTGGCTGCCGGCGGAGCTCACGGGCACGTCACTGCAACTCCCCCTGGCTTCTGCTCTGCGGCTGCTGAGTGACCCCTCATCTGGGGCCCTCCTCAGCTCTTTCTGGGATAGTGGCGCGGCTGCCCCTCTGTTGGTCTTCCTTGGTCTCTTGTGTTCTGAGGACCTCTGGATGTCTGGAGTCTTGATCTCCTCCATACCTGCTTCATGCCCTGGAGGACGGGGCTGTGGCTCCCCACACCCTCTAGCAGATCATTACATGAAGGAACCTTTTAAATACAAGCGCGCTCATGCTCACAGGTGTACACACGGGTGCTCACACACACAAACTACACCCTTTTTGGCTCCTACCTCAAAGCACACTGTGCGCTGTCGATCTTACGTGCTGCACAATAATGTTTAATATTTAGTATTTACTGTTATATTCCCATAGATCATCGTGATGTTGTTTATTATGTTGCTCTTTTTTTTTTCTTCTGCTTGTTTTCTCTATTTTCTTTCTCAACAGGTGATCCAGGTGATTGATATATGTATTTTTTGTCTGCTTATTTTGTTGGTTCTTGTTTTTTGCCCTTTATCACCGTCCCTCTTCCCCGCTGTTTTTCTTTCCCTCTTTCTTTCTCCCCTTTCTTTTCCCCAGTCAAGTCTGTCCCGTATTTAGCAAGTGAAAATAAAATAAAATAAACAATAAAAGGTGAATCAATAGACCATTATGGCAAGGCTGGGATGGTCCATTTGGTAAAGTAAATCCGTTGGGCATCTTTCTTCGCCTTTAGACAATAATTCTGATGGCAAAAGAGCCAAACGGGACAGGCAAAAAAAAAAAAAGAAAAAAAAAAGAAAATTTAAATAGTTAAAAGCTGAAATGTAAAAATATTGGTTTTTGTATTATATGATTTATTTATTACATTTTATGTGGAGTGAATAAATAAAAGTATATTTACGGTGGCCCCCAGAGACAAAGCATGTACAAACTCCAAAATACGTACAAACTCCAAAACACGTACAAACTCCTAAGCACGTACAAACTCCAAAATACGTACAAACCCCGAAGCACGTACAAACTCCATAGCACGTAAAAACTCAGAAGCATGTACAAACCCTGAAACACGTACAAACTGCAAAACACGTAAAAACTCAGAAGCACGTACAAAACACAACAGAAGTGCTCCAGGATGCTAGGCGCAGTGTTGAGCTTTTGTTACCTAGTGGCTACACAAGCCAGGAAGTACCAACAACCAGATTTGGTGTGTGGTAGTAAGAGGTAAATGAACTTTTTTAAAAAAAATTATTTGAATATATATGAGTGCTTGTGTATAAATACACAAACAATACACATATGCTTTCAATTGTGTAATTTAAGTGATCTAGGTAGCTCTGTTTATGAAGTTCAGTTAACACTAGAAATGTGTTTTGGAGTTTGTACGTGCTTTGGAGTTGGTACGTGCTTTGGAGTTGGTACGTGCTTTTTGGAGCTGGCACGTCTCTAGGGGCCACCGTATATATTTATATATAAACATATATAAATAAAACCACGTTTTTTTTACATTAGTAATTCCTTTTGTACATAATTTTATATTGTTGTTAATAATAAATTAATTAAATCAACAAAACAACCCGAAGAGCCGGTTGGGAGCCGAAAGAGCCGACTCTTTTTAGTGAGCCGAGCTGAAAGAGCCGGTTCTCTAAAAAGAGCCGGAAATCCCATCACTAACAGCTTCTTCTTCTGGGTTTAACAGCAGATGGCATCCTTGTACATGCAGTGCTGCCATCTTCTGTTTCAGTCCGTTATTACACTCTTAAATCCTACTACTTATTCCTGCGTCTTTTGGGATCTTACAAAGCTTCAAACGACGTGTCGACTATTAAATTAGTCATCGACTATTTTGATAGTTGACGTAATCGTGACTAGTCGACTAATCGTGGCAGCCCTAATGACCAGCAGCTTTTACAGCTGTGGCTCTAGCAAACATCAACTGATACTAGAAATTAATATTAAATTAATTTTAACAACAGCTGATCAAGCTTAAACGTGCTGCTGTTGTTTAGCGCGACATCCGCTGGGTTCCTCTTTCTGGCCCAAAGTGGGCGATAAACAAACATGAGAGACGATCAGCTGATCATTGATCAGTTTCATGATTGAAGTAGCAACAGGAGATGGAGGGGAGAGAATGAGAGAAGAAGAAACAGCTGTAGCGTAAAGACAGAATAACTCCAGCTTTGTCTTTTTCCATTCTAGCTGAAGTACGGGGCAAACTGTGTTCCTTTTCAGCTCAATACAAAACGCGTAATATTCTCTCTGAATACGGTACGAACCCGTTTTTTACGGGACGGTTGACAACTCTACTAACTAACCTTATGGATAAAATAAAGTTCACTATCAGTAACATAATAGCACCCACCCAGCTGTATAGAAACTCCATCATGCTAGCTAGTAATCAGTACGAGTTATTGTAACTGACTGTAAAAAGTCAGCACAACGAAAATAAACTCGAACTAAACTTGGTTTATATCTGACCCAGATAGACTGGGTCAGATATAAAGGTCATAACTTCTTACCTGAAGTTCAGTTTACCTGACACTCGGACCGGCGGCCGCCTCGGGTCTCTCCTCCTGCCTCCCCTTTCCCTCATCCACCTGCTGGCCTCTGTGAAAGCTCCGCCATAGCCACCACCAAACAACTGACTTATTTTTATACATCGGGCAGCATCTGGCCAATCCACCATCTTTCATTGTTTATACCGTTACAAAAAAAAAAAAAATCATCGGCCCATAAAAACGAAAAATCACCGGTATGCCTGATGGTCAGTTCAGCTATGGTTGTGCCATCAGTTAACCCTTCCCGTGCCAGCTGTGGCACGCGTGCCCAGGGTTGTCGACCCCTGCTCTAGAGCCTCCAGCGGAGATGGATGATGGCGTGGAAACTGCGGAGAGCTGGATGGACTCTCCAGAGTTGCCAGCGGATGCAGCAGGTGGTGAAGCTGCAGATGATGGCTGGAACGGCTCACCAGAACCCTCAACAGAGACAGACGACTGGAGCTGCTCTGAGCTGAGCCCCCAGCGGAAACAGACAGCTGGACTCGCTCTCCTGAGCCCCCAGCGGGAACAGGTGGTGGCCCCGGAGCCGCGGGTGGCTGGACTGGCTTTCCTGAGCCTCCAGTAGGAACAGGCGGCGGCGTTGGAGCCACAGGTGGCTGAGCAGGTAGCTGAGCAAACCACTGAGCAGTTGACTGAGCTAGTAACTGAGCTAGTGACAGAAGTAGTGGTTGAAGTGGTGGTAGAGCTGATTCTCCAGAGCCTCCATTGAATGAGAAAAACAGCTGGATGGGCTCACTTGAGCCTACTGCAGAGACAGGAACAGATGCAGGCACCTGTTGGACACCAGTCACACCTGAGGACTAGGTACAGGTACAGGAGTTAGCTCATTCACAGCCGCTCACATCATGCCCTGAGTTCCTGAAGGCACCACAACATGGGAGCCGGGACAGACACCAGCAACGGCTGGGCGTCTGCTGTCCCCACACGAGAAGCAGGTATGGGTGCCGGGACTAGCAGAGCCTCAGCCGGCCTGGGAGCTGGAGCAGGGACCAAATAGGCCCCAGCCCCACTCACCGGGGTAACTGATATGAGAGTAAAAATCAGTTTTAAATTTTTTTCCACCATTGCTAACAGTTTTTGACAAAACAGTCTTTGCAGTGTCTGAGTTTATAATTAAAGGCTCAGAAGAAGCAGTACACAAACAGTTTCTTAAGTCCAGTAAATTAGCTGCCTCAGAATAAATAGTGTAAGGTTTGACAGTCTTAACAGTGTTTAAAGACTGATTGCCTTTAAGTTAAACCCTCAGCTCAGGAGGAGTATGAGAAAACTAGTCACTTGCTCAACAGCCATTAAGTGATGGAGAAGGGAGCGCCAGGGTGAACAGCTGAGCCTCCGGCGCGCAGCTTTCAGCTTTACAGGTGATTCAGGTGGCAGAGCAGGTCAGCCACTAACCAGAAGGGCGGTGGTTCGATCCCAGGCTGCTCCAGGCTGCATGCCAAATGTCCTTGGACAAGATACTAACCCCATGTTTGCCTATTGGTGGTGGTCTGAGGGCCCGGTGGCGCCAGTGTCCGGCAGCCTCGCCTCTGTCAGTGCGCCCCAGGGCAGCTGTGGCTGCAATTTCGCTTGCCATCACCAATGGGTGAATGACTGTAAAGCGCTTTGGGGTCATTAGAGACTAAGTAAAGCGCTATACAAATGCAGGTCTTTTACCATTTCTTGCCCCTCAGATGTGTTTTAATATTGTTGTCTTGTATAACCGCCATCACACAGTGTTTCATTTTATGATCAGTTGCAAGATACAGTAAAAGAATTGAATCTTTGCAGAGAAACTATATTTTATGGTGACTATAATATAAATTGGTTGGATAAAACTAATGAACAAAAATTTAAAATCATTATGTCAACATTTCATTTTAAACAAATAATCAAAGGACCTACAAGAGTCACCGAAAATAGTAGAACTCTAATTGATACGGTATTTACTAATGAAATAGATCTGTCACGGGGTGTAAACGGACTCACGCGCAGACCAGGGATCCTTGCAAGGAAGACAGTGAATTTATTTACAAAAAGACAACACCAGGTGATAATATGTACAAGTGCAAGAGGGGGGAAGGGGGGAGGTCCAGGGTTCCAGGGTCCGTGAGGGAAAAGGAGGGGGATTGAACAGACTCCAAATGTTTCCAAATTTCTCTCCTCTCTCCACCACAAGGTCGTACGCGCCACACACTCGCTCGCAGCCGTGTCTGGGTCCGGGAAAGATCTGTACACAGAAACTCCAGTTAGAAACAGAGAGACAGAAAGAAACTCACAGATTCTAATTTTCTAACTGCAGGGGGACTGACGCTGATAGCTCAACGATCCAGCGACGAGTAGCACCGTGCTGCCATCTTAAGTAGGGCTCGGGATAGGCAGCAGGTGTGGAGATGGCAGGTGCGTGGGCCAGGGGCAGGAGCCCATAATGAGCACCGCCCCGGCAGGAGAGAGAGAGAGAGAAAGAGCAAAAACAACAAAAACACATGTTGCCTAATACGAGATCAGCTGGTGACTCACAGGGATCATGACAAGATCAGATAACAAAAACATATAATCTATTAACTGGTCTGTCTGATCGTAATATTTTAACCTCCTAGGACCTGGCGTCCACATATGTGGACATCACATTTTGGGTTATTTAGACCAAAATACTCAATTTTGCTCTTCAAGGGCCTGATATCCATTTACGAGGACATTATACTGCTACTGTTCTATCAAAATTTTAAACGAATATCCTCATATGTGGCTCTTATTTTTCATAAAAACAAAAATAAGGTAAAAAAAAATCTGGTAATTCTTTGTTTTTACATTTATCGGGCCCCAATGTGCTCAAATATCAAAGAGAAATTAAAAATGCATGCCGTGGAAGAGTTCGGGTCTTAGGAGGTTAATGTTTTATCTGTTTTGTGAAGTGTGTATTTTGGTTGTCAGTGGGAATTTATACAAACAGGTATTACTTTTATAGATTGAAGGGAAACCTTCGTTAGAGGCATTTGATTTTCTCTGTCTGTCTATAAAAACATATATATTTAATATACAAAATACTGAGCTCTTCCTTCAGAATCAGCAGCACCAGATAATAGCGTATGTAACACTGCAGCTGTAACACCAGTTTTCCAGCATTAATCACTGAGGATCGAATTACACAATGTAATTCAACCTTTTCAAACCACTGAACCACATCAAAAATAATCCAAACTCGCTGCCTGAAATCACTTCAAATTTCGACACAAATGTTACTGAAGGTGATGCAGATGATGCTGAAAAGCAGAGGCTCCTTTAATCAGATAAAGGAATGAAGTCTACTTACAGTGTAATTACTTATTCAGTGTAATTTATGCTGCAGTAGTGTTTAAATTAGTGACATTAATCCTTTCTAAAAGTGTCATGAGAATGGCATTTTTTATGTATTTACTTTTTCATAGTTTTTATTAATTAAAAAGAAAAGTGGCCCTGTATAAATGTGATCAGTGCTTAAATTGATTTAAAAAAAAAAGAAAAAAGCTGTGAACATGGAATGTACTCCTAAAGCATGAAAAGTCTATGCACCCAGTAACTATCCTGCTGACACCCCCAGGAACTTATTTGTTCAGTTATGTTAAAACACTTTCTGAATTCAGTCAGTGCTGGGACATAAAATGCACGTAGTTAACAAACAAAAAAAAACAGCTAACAAAAAAAAAAACACTTCACAAGTGACTGTGTCCAAGAATAAAGTTTTATTTTGTGTGTCCCATGAGTCTTGCAAAACTGCAGTATTTCCAGCATAGTGTGTATACACGTGGTCTCACTGTCAGGAAGAAAAACAGGATCTGTTTTTATTAACCACCTACCCTAGCTGTCATGCACTTCAGGAGGCAGTCTGCCACTTTGACACATTTTGACCAAAAGACCTCACATTAACTTGATGAGGGTCACAGTTTCATGTTTTGCACAAGGCCACCTCAAAACATGGACAGAAAGATCCAGTGAATAACTGCAGCCAGATTTATGTGTTTTCATGATTTATTCTCGAGTGCCCTACTAATGTCCCAGCACCTCTAGCATTTACTTTCTGCATATGACAGAAGCCTTATCTACCCTCAGCTTGCTTGGGGAACTTGACTCAGTTGCCAACTCTGATATCACCCTATATAATGCTATAATTGTACATTTTAATCTGTCAAAAGAGGACTTCTGTGCCTCTTTCCGTCTCTGTTTGAAGATCAACTAATTTCTTGGCACTGATGCTGAACTCCCCTGAATGACTGAATTCTGCTTGGAGTAGACTTGAAAGGGTGGCATTCATGTGTCTTTGTGTTTGGCACTAGTCCGTGGCACAAGATTGCACGCAACCAAGGTTTCTGCATAGTGCTGGATTTCAATTCGTGCACAAGGAAAGTTTCAGTATTCAGCTGTGTGAAATTGTGATTATGGCACATACTCAGTTTCATATTCTTACGAATGAACTCATGAACTTCCTTTAAAGAATATCTCTAAAAAACCCACACACTTTAGATGGACTTTCTGTGGTGAAATCTCACCGCTGACAGTTGTGTAGAAGATAGAGCTTTTACAGTTTTGGTGGGAATGATATTTTATGTTATTTTTTGCTATAAAAGCAGCCTTTATTTGGAAAGAGATGTTTCTCTCCACAGACCTGTGTGGAGAGGCAGATACCCAAAAAGGAAAGTTATTTCAAAGTAGGCCTATGTTATTCATATGGCTGCCACGCTGCTCTCTCCCAATAACGAAGCTATCCAAATAACTATCTTGTTATAATGCAATCTATAATGACTGTGAAACATGAGCATGAACTAAAATAAATCTGCTAAACATTTACTCTGCCTTTTTGCATTTGAGTCCAACTCTGGTTTGGCTTATTCCAGGCTGATAGGGGGCAAAAATTGTTTCTCTAAGACGTGGCAGAAACTCTCTGCTCAGTTTATGCATGATAACAGTAACTGTAATATATTTGTTGAAGGTGAAAAACTGAGTATTTTCAGAGATGCATGCTCTTGAAGTTTATAGAAGTGAGTTAAAGCTGGGCTTTGCTTTTTTAAAAAAAAAAAAAAAATTGTATTATTTTTTCCAGCATTTCTGAATGGATGTAACTTCTTCCATAAAGGATCTAGCCACATAAAATTTTTATAGCTGAAAAACACATTGAAGTTCTGTTTAAAAACTTCCTTCAAATTCATTTTACAGTCACATCAACAGTCACAATCTAAAATCAAAATCTATTTTTTGTTCTGCTCAGTTTTTCGTATCTGGTCTTTAAGTGATAACGTAATGAATCCTGCTTCTGGGTCCAAACTACCCTGCGTTTAATAAGGCTGTTGTGTTTTTAACATGTTTTAATGCTTTGTATCTTGTTCTATTTAATCTCAACAAGCCCCTAAAAACAGTCAGTGATCACTGTCGGCTTCTCTTGGTTTTTATTACCACTATTCATTTTAAAGCTCAGTTTTTAAAACCTTAGGATGTAACTACAGCCCAGCCCATGCAGCAGTATATTAATGACTAACCTCATATTATGGATGGATTATCTTGGGGTTTCTCCCGACTGAAGTTTGGTCCTATTACAGCATCCTGCCATGCCATGCATTTGACCCTAACCATCGGGAACCCTGAATCGTTATATACCAGCTAGACAAACTTCAATTTGTCTAGCTGGTATATAACCAGCTAGACAAACGCAGTGCAAGCGTCACTGCTGTTTAGTTTTCTGTCTTCATTTATGTTGGAAGTGATAGCAGAGCTGTACGTCTTAATTTGTTTCAGAAATTCCGCAGTCAGAACATGGTATATTATATTTAGATGGAAACTAGCGAGCTAACTTCCTGCTAACTTCTAACTCTGTTAATAAATTCTGTTTTCATGGATGCCTGGATGTTAAACTTAATTGTTACACCTGGTAAAGCAGCAACGCTGATCATTTTTATTACAGTTGAAAGAATTTAGACAGTTTTTAACTCTCTGAGATCGTTTGACTTAGGGACCTGCAGCGGCGTTTGGGCCCAGACACAGCTAATGACCTTGGACTTAAAGAGCGGATAACTAAATTTTAGGACCAATATCATGCGTCCAAAACCAAAGCTGCATCAGTTTGATACCTATGGATAGATAGCCGGCCAAAACAAGTTATATTTTATGAAAGGCCTCCTGTTTACTTACATTTTGATGGCTGAAGGCTGGAGTATCAGGCTCATGCTCTCACATCGTCTTTTTGAATGTAGCTTTGGACATATGCCACTGATCAAACAACTTTAGGTCTTGAAGATGTTTTTCAAAATCAGTGGAAAGGCATAAAGTCTCAGGATGTATGGACAATCTGAATCTGAGCACCACAGGAGATGAGGACAGTAGTGTCCCAGGAACTGGATGTTTGTTTGGGTTTAATAAATTGAATAAAATGGATGCAATCTCAAGGCAAAATAAAACTTTCAAAAGTTTATCGCACTTTTGAGGAAAACCTCCACTGATCTTGAGTTCCTCTGTGATCCAGGTTTGTGTCCCTGCCCTGGGACTCCACAGCCATAGGGATTACTGACACAAATCCCTGCTGTAAACTGGAAAAATAGTTTGGTATGGTCCCAAAATAAGAGAGTGCCGAAATAAATACACACACACAGAAAGAAACACACACTGAAACACACAGCGATAGTAAAGGGAGAATGAGTTTGAGGACGACAGATATGGCACGTCAGACTGGGGAGAACAGGACCATGACACAAAAGAGCAATCACACAACGTACACACTTGGTTGGTGGTCCCTATGTCTTTCCAGCACAAAAAGACTGTGTGTAAGGTACAAAGACCTTTTTATTGCAGTGGATGTTACAAAAGTCAGATATTTTAATTCAAAACAAAGGCTTTAACAAGAAATTCTTTTCACTTGATGTTTTTTTTTAAGGTTGTCATTACATGGGTCAGAAGGCAACATTACTGGCTGACCAAAAGCTAATTGAAGTGTATGGAAAAGTCCCCTTCTTGAGGCTTAAATGCCAGTTCATCTTGGATGTCACCACAAAGCTGTTTGTAGTCAAAGTTCAAGTCAGTATTTAAATGTAACCTTAAATAGCTGATTCGGACAGCCCTCGACTGGAGATGTTTGCCCTCCACTTTTTTTTGCAAACCACGCAGGCTTTTGGTGAGACAATAAGGAACTTAGTGTTAGTGTTACAGAACATTCTGAGGCTGGAGTCCGGCTACTAGCCTAAAAGACATGTGTTGTGCTATTTTGCGGATTGTAAGGCTTCTCTATTTTTGCTTGATTGCCTGGAGTTTAAAAGAAATCTGTTTAAAAAAACACACTCAAGGCACAGTGTGTTTAGGAAATCACAATTACAGGATCATATACCCCAGTGTGTTGTATGAGCCTGATATCATTATCTCTTGCTCAGTTTAAGGGGCATTAGCAACAGGAAATGAGCAGCACAGCTCACATTTCACAGCCATAATGGAGTGCAGATCTGTTATCTGTGTCATTATCAGCAGTCACTATGTCTACATTACTATCACCACTCACAAAGCTGCATGCCGCCTCATGATAAACATCTTCCTAGCACGTGCAGTAGGCTCAGCCATGTGAAACTCCTAGGAGCCATGTATGGGGCATTGAGTGATACGCTTTTTTGTAATGTATCTAGGTGGTGCACACTAGGCTCAGCCCTGGTTTTGTAGTCTCAAGTGACTGCTCTATCTACCAGTAGCTGGTGTTTTGACCCTCTGGTGTTCCTGCCTGTTCCTTTCTGGGCCCCACTCATGTATTTAGCCATTAGCAGCTGGTTCAATTCATGACATGAATGCAGGACCAAGGGTTTCCATCTTGGTCAACAATGCACTTCCAGGCCTTGTGATCTCTGGCCTTGGCCTTTGCTTGCTTGAGGGTTGTTTAAAATCGTAATCAATTTGTTTAATCTGAGTCTTCTCTTTGGACGTGTCACGCTTCATTCTCCAGTGGGCGGGGTGCTGCTGATGCAGAAGGCGATAAGATAATTATAAAATTATAGCCTGCATTTTTTTTGTATAGCGCTTTATGGTCCCTCTTCCTCCTCTGTCCTGTCTTTCTTATCTTTCTCGGTCTCTAAGTGAAGTAAGCTCTCTTTAAATACAGCAGCTGGACCTTTAGCTCACAACACACTGTGACAAGCTGCACACAAACAGTGTGTGTGTTTGCTGGTGTTTGTTGTGCTGATAGAAATTTGAATTGACCTGACTTTTAAAAACATCACTCTCTTTATGTTTGTCCTCTTTTGTAGCACTATCTAAATGCTGAAGTACCAAAACCACAACTTACACACACCCGCAGTTGTTCCGGTGTTGTGCCAGAATAAAAAAAGAAAACATAACCAACTTTAGTCAAAGATCTGTATCTATTCTAAACTTTATTGTCAAAAACCATATGTACAGATCATACACAGGAATTTGAAACTGCAATGCTCCCATGGCCCTCAGTGTACACTAAAACACTATTAAGATAAAAAGATAAAAATAAAACCAAACCCTTATGTACAGCATAATACAATACAATCTTATATAAACAAGTGTCAGAATCAGAATCAGAATCAGACTCACGTTTAGTGGCCAAGTATATGCGCGAACACAGACAAGCAATTTGGAATTTCAAGCACAGCAATGTAAATCACAACAATATGTAAACGACACAATAAATACACACCCATACACACACGTATATATAGATATAAAAGGGCAGGGATAGCTCAGTAGGTAGCATAGTCGCCCTTGAAGTGAATGGGTTAAATGCAGAGAGAGTAATTTCCCCACGGGGATCAATAAAGTATACTTTATTATTATTATTATTATTATTATTATACATATGCACACATACATACACAAAGGTGTATAAACCAAACATGCATAACCAATCGAAATCTTATATATATGTGTATATATATATGTGTATATATATATATGTGTGTATATATATATATATATATATATATATATATATATATATGTGTATATATATATATACACACACCCATCTCGCCCCTGCGGGCGGTTTATCCTTCAAGCTCGGGTCCTCTACCAGAGGCCTGGGAGCTTGAGGGTCCTGCGCAGTATCTTAGCTGTTCCCAGGACTGCGCTCTTCTGGACAGAGATCTCCGATGTTGTTCCCGGGATCTGCTGGAGCCACTCGCCTAGCTTGGGAGTCACCGCACCTAGTGCTCCGATTACCACGGGGACCACCGTTACCTTCACCCTCCACATCCTCTCGAGCTCTTCTCTGAGCCCTTGGTATTTCTCCAGCTTCTCGTGTTCCTTCTTTCTGATGTTGCTGTCATTCGGAACCGCTACATCTATCACTACGGCCGTCTTCTCCTGTTTGTCTACCACCACTATGTCCGGTTGGTTAGCCACCACCATTTTGTCCGTCTGTATCTGGAAGTCCCACAGGATCTTAGCTCGGTCATTCTCCATCACCCTTGGGGGCATCTCCCATTTTGACCTCGGGACTTCCAGGTTATACTCGGCACAGATGTTCCTGTACACTATGCCGGCCACTTGGTTATGGCGTTCCATGTATGCCTTGCCTGCTAGCATCTTGCACCCTGCTGTTATGTGCTGGATTGTGTCAGGGGCATCTTTACACAGCCTGCACCTGGGGTCTTACCTGGTGTGATAGACTCCAGCCTCTATGGATCTTGTACTCAGAGCTTGTTCTTGTGCTGCCATGATTAGTGCCTCTGTGCTGTCTTTCAGTCCAGCTTTGTCCAGCCACTGGTAGGATTTCTGGATATCAGCCACCTCCTCTATCTGCCGGTGGTACATACCGTGCAGGGGCCTGTCCTTCCATGATGGTTGCTCGCCTTCCTCCTCTTTCTTGGGTTTCTGCTGCCTGAGGTATTCACTGAGCACGCTGTCAGTTGGGGCCATCTTCGTGATGTATTCGTGGATGTTTCTTGTCTCATCCTGGACTGTGGTGCTGACACTCACCAGTCCCCGGCCCCCTTCCTTCCGCTTAGCGTACAGCCTCAGGGTGCTGGACTTGGGGTGAAACCCTCCATGCATGGTCAGGAGCTTTCTTGTCTTTATGTCAGTGGCTTCTATCTCCTCCTTTGGCCAGCCTATTACCCCAGCAGGGTACCTGATCACGGGCAGGGCGTAGGTGTTGATAGCCCGGATCTTGTTCTTACCGTTCAGCTGACTCCTCAGGACTTGCCTGACCCTCTGCAGGTACTTGGTGGTTGCAGCTTTCCTAGCGGCCTCTTCATGGTTCCCATTTGCCTGCGGGATCCCCAGGTACTTGTAACTGTCCTCTATGTCTGCAATGTTGCCTTCTGGTAGTTCAATCCCCTCAGTTCTGACTACCTTCCCTCTCTTTGTTACCATCCGACTACACTTCTCCAGCCAGAATGACATCCCAATGTCATTGCTGTATAGCCTGGTAGTGTGTATCAGTGAATCGATGTCTCGTTCACTCTTGGCATACAGCTTGATGTCATCCATGTACAGGAGGTGGCTGACAACCGCTCCGTTTCGTAGTCGGTATCCGTAGCCAGTCTTGTTAATGATCTCACTGAGGGGGTTCAGGCCTATGCAGAACAGCAGTGGGGACAGAGCATCTCCTTGGTAGATCCCGCACTTGATGGTGACTTGTGCTATGGGCTTGGAGTTGGCCTCTAGTGTTGTACGCCACATCCCCATTGAGTTCCTGATGAAGGCTCTTAGGGTCCAGTTGATCTTGTACAATTCTAGGCATTCCAGTATCCAGCTGTGGGGCATTGAGTCATAGGCCTTCTTGTAATCAATCCAGGCAGTGCACAGGTTGGTCAGCCTGGTCTTGCAGTCTCGACTGACTGTTCTGTCTACCAGTAGCTGGTGTTTTGCGCCTCTGGTATTCTTTGCGCCTCTGGTATTCTTGCCAATCAATATATATATATATATATATATATATATATACACACACACACATATATATATATAATACAATATGACAGAAATGAAATAAATACCACAGAATGTACTTAAGGAACAGCAGTTGGAGTCTAGCAGTGTGAGCACAGTGGTAGTTCAACTGTTTAGAGGGAAATGGTGAGGGGAAAGAAACTTCCTATGTCGGGTGGTCCTGGTCTGCAGTCTTCTGCACCGTCTGAAAGGTCAAAAAGTCTGTGTCCAGGGTGTGAAAGGTCTGTCTGATTTTCTGTTAGGTCTGCACTCGCAGGCCCCGCTGGTTCAGAGACTTAATCCCGGTGAAAAAAGCAAGACAATTCCTCTCAGTCAGTTTTTACTTTCTGCGCAAGGGAAGCCTGGTCAGCTCTTGGAGCGTGTGTGCGTGACTTCCTGCTGATCACAAAAGGGTCATCTCCCCTCACCCCTGTATATGGCTCAACTCCTTTAACGGTCCACCATATACAAGCACAGGTGAGCCCATAAATGGCAGGAAGTAAACATTTCCTTACCAAATAAGGAAACCAGAACCTCACATAGAATGTACCTGCAGTTAAACACTATAGCTAATAGCATCCCCCACCATCCTAGATGTGTAGGGGAGGAACAGAAAAATATCTGAACATGCACTTCAGGACAAGGTTTACAATTTTAAGTACAACAATGACATCTTTTATCACAATCACCCTAACATTTTCGCTGCCAGTTTCCTGGTTCTTGAGGGATACAGGTGCTGGATGGAGGGCAGGAGGGTGCCGATGACCTTTTCTGCTGCTCGTACAGTCTGCTGCAGTCTTCTTCTGTCCTGTTTAGTGGCTGTACCATACCAGACTGTGATGGAGGAGCACAGGACAGACTCAATGACTGCAGTGTAGAACTGGATCAGCAGCTCCTGTGGAAGACTGTACTTCCCCAGTTGTCTCAGGAAGTACATCCTCTGCTGGGTCTTTTTGAGGATGGAGGAGATGTTGGTCTCCCACTTCAGGTCCTGGGAGATGGTAATACCCAGGAACTTGAAGATCTCCACAGTCGACACCGGGCTGTCTGATATGGTGAGGGGCAGCAGTGTTGAGGGATGTCTCCTGAAGTCCACTGTCATCTGCACCAGAGTACCAGCCTCTCAACTTCCTGCTGGTATGCAGACTCATCACAAACACAGTCATAGTGATTGTGGGCAAGAGTCCGTATGCAAGTGGGGGTGGGGCAGTCAGTGAAAAGGCAATAGCGGGGGAGTTCAGAAGGAAGAGGTGAATGCAGGTTTGGAGTTTGTGTGTGAGAGCAGGGAGTGAATTCAGCATCCTGACAACCTGATGGACGAAGCTGTCTCCTAGTCTGCTGGTTCTAGCCCAGTCTCCTTCCCGATGGCAGCTGTGGGGAGACAACGTCAGTCTCTCTCCGATTCTTTTTGTCGTGGTAAAGATCACGCAGAGATGTTTCCACGTTTCACACAGTCCATTTATTACCCATTTCCTTACAATTGCATCTGGAGATCAGCACACTGCATCCTATGCAGTCCTATTCTAAAGGCTGATCTAAAGAATTCCACACAACAGTTACAGTTATTACCTCTGGTCTCCTACCCCCTACAGTAAACACCCCCACAATGGAAATACACTGGTACAGTGGCCAGGGGTGCAACACTCTGACCCCCATCTCCTTTTAAGGTAGTGTCCATTGGCAATTGTCTGCCCCTCACCCTCAGGAACTCTTGCTACTGTCCTGGGGGTGGGGGTTAGTTGTCCTCCTGCTCTGCACCCCAGTTCCTTGTTCACATTCCAGGCCTATTTTCTATTTGTATTCTTACACCCATTAACCGCCATATTGTAATACTGCAAGCAATCCCAAACTATATTCTCTTTAACTCTGATGTATATTAAGCAATCTATTATTCTCAATACAGCGAACTGAAATACGCTGTTGGACGGATGAGTGGAGTCACCTGTAATGCAGATTGCTTTCCGGATGAGGCGTGTGCAGTAGATGTCCTGGAGGGAGGGAAGAGAGGTACCCACGATCCTCTCCGCTGCTCTCACTACCCATTGTAACTTTATGCGGCAGGACCCAGTGCAGGAGCCAATCGGCACAGCGATGCAGCTGGTGAGGATACTCGGTGCCTCTGTAGAAGATGCTCATAATGGGGGTTGAGGCAGAGGAAGTAACCCATGACTACGGCACATGATTTTGCCTTAGTGATCTCGTTTTATGTGACATCGTTTGGTGATTAATAAATGAATATTACTCCCTTCATGTGTTACTGTTAAGGCTTGAAACGGTTTGATGTTTGAAGGCTTGCAGTGACGAAATAATAACTCGACCCAAATGCCTTAAACCAAAAGTAACAGCATGTTTTGAAAATGTAAGAAGTAGAACTACTTAAGTAAAATACAGATACCTGAAAATTCTACTTAAATACACTAACAAAGTATTCGTACTTCGTTACTTCCCACCTCTCCAATGTGGTGTACCTCTTTACTGTGGCGTGTCCAGCGGGGTGTCCTGGGGGGGCACAGGCCACTCCCCCAACCAGACTGGCCACCCCGAAGCTAAAACAATAAAATTCAATCAAATATCAAATGTACGATTATGTTTTCACAGTGAAGCTCAGGGATTCGAGTGTAAGTGAATGCAGCATCGGCTTCTGCGCTATGCAAGAGCACCTGGCTGCAGCCACTGGGGAGCGCCATATTGCGACCTCCACACTAACCGGAAACACGTGACCTCCACACTAACCGGAAACACGTAACTTCATTTAGATCGACTTTGACAGCGAAAACTAAATTGTATTTTTGTTACCATTGATGCTGCTGATAAATAAATTTGATTCTAAGTGTTTTAACCCAGATTGTTAAAGAAGCTTAGAATTTATTTATCAGCACTTTTCGCGGACTCGCTGTTTCGCTGATCTTTTTTTTTACTTAACAGCACATTGTTTTGTGCGTTCTGATTGCTGTAGACCATTGTCAATCAATCTAGTGCCGTGTCTTCTGCACAGCAGCGGTCCCCAACACCCGGGCCCGTTTGGTACCAGGCCGCGAGAGTTGAGGCTCGTGTGTGAAGTGTATGGTTTTCAGGGTTTTTAATCGTTAAGTCGGGTTCCCTGGGTCTTTTCCCGTGTTGTAGTCGTGTGTCTTATTTTGAAAGAACTATTTACGCGTTACCATAGAGACCAGAGAGCCTCAAGAAGCAGAGAGGAGGATGTTACTCTCAATGTTGTTGGTGCATTTCAGGAGGACACTACTAATAAAGTTACACAATTACACAGCTGAATTCGTGTTTATTATTATATTTACAAAATACCACCGTTTTTGTCTTTGTCTGTATCATTTTATTTTGTTGTATTTATCCGCGACACCTTAAAGGCCGGTCCGTGAAAATATTTTCTGACATTAAACTGGTCTGTGGTGCAAAAAAGGTTGGAGACCGCTGCTGTACAGTACATAATGAGTTTAGTTTGTCGAATTTCTATAAATCTTCGATCGGTAGCAGTGTAACTCTGAAGTGCTGCAGTGTATGTTTGTAAGTTTTCTCCCCGACAAACACAACAATGCCGACGAAACGTTTTCCATGGTTTCATTTTATAATGGACTTGTGTTTCTACGAAGGTTTGAACTTTAAGAGTGTTTAAACAAAAGAAAAAAAGTGTGAAAATGTTCGCGCCTGTCTGAGGAAAGTGTATAAAGCATGTAGTGAGGGGTTTTACAGCCTTAAAACAGCTACGATAATTGTAAAAAATAAAGTTGGCTACTTCGCAGATCCGCGGGTTATTTTTTAGAACGTAACTCCTGCGATAAACGAGGGACCACTGTATCATTAATAGTAGAGTCTGGGGCATCTAATTGATTAACATCAACATTGATTATTATGCACTATTATTTTTGTTCAAGGACAGCAAAAAATATGTGATGTGTCATAATTTTTTCCAGTCTATCATGCAAATACATATTTGCTTTGCAATGTCATGCACAAACACACACAACTATTAGATCCTTAAGATCAAACCTGTGTCATTCTTTTGGTCCACTGCAATTTTTACTATTAGTATGGACATGGAAACAAGTGAACAACGTTTTATAATAAGCTTAACTGGAATTCTGTACACTGAAAAACAAACAACACATAAAAAACACAAACAAACAGCCAGGGCCTTCATCTGTCCATTAAATGTCAAACATCGCATTGACCCGTAGTCCCTGCTCGTCAGCACATGCTTTTAAAAAGAGCTCCATGTCCTCTGCAAACTGAAAAACAAAGAGGAAGAAGTCCCTCTACACAAAAACACTGCAGATGACAGGCCAGGGAAACATCTATTGATCTGCTTGAATGCCTCCTCATCATGTGAGCCTTGAAGTTTTTTTTGTAAGAAGACTAAGACCACAGTGAGGGCATTTCATTTTCATGGACTTTCCACAAGCCACAGTTTCATTTAGCGCAGAGGGTAGAGCACATGAATGTTCTACCGAAGATTCAGAAAATGGTCTAGATGCTGGAGACAAGACATGGAGAGGGAGATGGGGCTCCACGGAGAGTGCAGCGGGAGAGAGGCGGGGCTCTGCTGAGAGTTCAGTGGGGAGCAGACATGACAACAATTGCCTTGCCATATCCTCACGCTGTATGACTGTCATGTTACAGACAGTGCAGTGAAAGTGCACCGGCATATCATTTTGTCTGTAAGAGAGAGAAAAAAAAGAAAAACAACAACAACAACATGTAATTTAAATGTAGTTGTATAGAATGCAATCAGTTTATCTAACAATCAGATTGTACATATTAACAAAAATATCCAAGCCATGCTCAATAATGAAAGCAAAATGGTATGGATCACAAGAGCTGTCAAGAAATGTGGTGAACAGGAAAAAATATTTAATGAAAACACACTTTATTCTCTTGCTGATAAATGCACTGAACTGTACAATGTGAAAAGCAACTTTTAAGTCAACAGAGAGACTGCAGAAGTGCTGAAAAGAAGTGGATATTTATAACTTTAACTATGAGGTATATTTAATACCAACATACCTTTGAAAGGCAAAGCATTTTTAATGTGTCCATTTGTATGCTCCTCAATCTTTGCCCTGACAGTAGAGCTGAAAGTGGGCAGTGAGCCCACATGTCAGCCAACATGTTGTGCATTCCTGCAATTCTGGCTTGGAGGCAGAATTCCAATTTGATATGTGCATCTAAAACAGAGAGAAAAACATATAAACACCATATACACATTTAAGTTCAGGTTTTAGCAGAAATAACACGTTACAGTTAGCATGTAAGAGATTTGGGTAGAAAGTTCTTTACAAAAACATAATTTACAAGACACTTATTTGTGACATACGTATATATTGACATATAACAGACAATTCAACAAAGGCTAACTAAAATCTGGGCAATAAAAAAGCAGAACAGAATGGAATAGAGAATAATAGTATTTATAAATGTATATATCTCTTTGTGAAAAACTTTACAATGTTGATGCAGGTGGAATGAGAGACATGAATAAAGCAGAATATGTAGTAAATGGAACAATGTGCATTGATGTCAGATAGTGAAAAGCAGTGAAGTGAATTTGTTCATAACAAGCAAAAATCAAATATGTCCGAAACTGACCACTAAATGCTAACCAGAGGTGTCAAAAGTACACACATTCCTTACTAAAGTTTAGATACCTGGGGGGTATGACAGTTGTTGTAACACTAACAAAGTGCCAACGTAATCAGTGTAAGCAAAGTACATGATTCCTAGAGTTATATAATTATTAACAGCGAATTTATACATGGAAGACTCTGTACCAACCTTTACGATCGATTTGCAAGGTTAATGATCCATGCAGGAACGAGAAAAAAAAAGAAAAAAAGATCCATGCAGGAATGTATTTCCGACTACTGTGGAGGTCACGTGTTTCCGGTTACTGTGGCGGTCCCAATATGGCGCTCCCCAGTGGCTGCAGCCAGACCCTTCTCGCGCTATGAGCATGACGTTAGCAAAGGAAGGAGAGCCAAGCACGAAAGATTGCACCGCAGAAAACAATTTTTCGGTGAAAGAAAATGAGGAGAGAATAAATGTCCCGGTAAGTAATATTAAGTTTGTTGAGTTTAGTAAACTTCGGTGAAATTAGAATACCAAGGAAAAAATAACACTTAAAAAATTATTGCAACCGTCGAATATTTCAGACAATAGGCTACTGGGGGGAGCTAGCATAAGAGTTATGAGTTATAAGATATAATCCAAGTTGTAACATAGACATAGACATATCTGTATGGAGCTGCAGATTTGGTTGCAGGTTAATACTGGCAGTGTCACCATGCCAGCTGACTGTACTTCATCATCAGCCAGTGTTGTTCTTTATACATCAATATTACCAAAGTTTACCATAAGGCAGCACTTACACTACACTGTGCGGCCTAGCTAATTTCTCTCATTGCTTTTCCTATCTGCCAGCTCCATGCTATGAATAGAGTGTAAATCACCCCATGAAATGGCTGTGCCATGTTCAATGCAAGGATGTGCAGTTCTGGTTCTCAAGGCTCCTGTCCTCCCAGTTTCAGATGTTTCCATACTTCAACACAGCTGATTTAAAGAATCATTTACAGACTTGTGCATAACTAGGTGTTTGGGGATTATTAGGGCCCGAGCACTGAGAGTGCGAAGGCCCTATTGTATCTGCTCCATTTATTATTATTATTATTATTATTATTAGGGCCCGAGCACTGAGAGTGCGAAGGCCCTATTGTATCTGCTCCGTTTCTTCTTCTTCTTCTTCTTCTTCTTCTTCTTCTTCTTATTATTACGGCAAATGAATCGGCCTTTTGAGGGCCTAAACATGCTCAAAAACTCATGAAATTTTGCACACGCGTCAGGTCTGGTGAAAATTTACGTATTTTAATGTCCTCAGAAATATCAAGGGAAAATTGGCTCAGTAGCGCCACCTAGAAAAATGAAAAACGCGAGCCCCCGGTGTGGATATGACCTACATGTATGAAACTCGGAACACACATCTAATGTAAGGAGACGCACAAAAAAGTCTGTTATGGCCATGTCCTAAACCCAACAGGAAGTCCGCCATTTGGAAGTGAAGGTGACATTTTGGCTCTAATTTTGCCATTTCCATGCCTCGAACTTTTTCGAACTCCTCCTTGGGATTTGGTCGTATAAGCTTCATCTTTGGTCAGTTTCAACTACACACCTGGGCCATGTTAAATTGCGGAGCTTTTGAGTTTTCGCGATACGGTGAGCCCGTGGCGCCATGGCGAATTTCGATGACTCGCCATGAAAATCTTATTGTCTCTCATTCTGTCATATATGGTCTGACCTGGACCAAAGCGCACAGATATGATAAGGCTCCACCCCTGAACATATTTCAACTGCCATATTTGACACCAGGGACAGCGCCACCTAGTGGGAACAGGAAATGTCATGTTTTACACTTTGGTGTACAGTATTGTGATGGGTGACATCTGCAGCCTCAAATTTTTCCAGGAAAGCCTTAAGGAGTTGGTCTTGGGTTACAGTGAAAACTGTGAGTTTTCGCGAAAGGGTGTGACCCCAGCAGCATGGCGAACATTGATGTCTCACCATGAAGAAACAAATTAGTGTAACTCAATGAAATCCAATCTGATCAGTACCAGACTTTACAGGCATGATGTCAGACCCGCCCTGAACACATTGATGTGCCCATTGTCAGGAATACCTAGAGCGCCACCTAGTGGCAACAGGAAATGTCATGTCTTATATTTTGTTGCACTGATTTTCACAGGTTCATTGTGGCCACTTCAAAAGCGGTGAATATCACCATCAGTCCCTCATGATGCTTCAGTGTGAAAATTGTGACTTTAAACTGAACGGCGCACCCTGGTGGCAACGCGGTTCACCATGAATAATGAAGTGGCTTTTGAGGGGCTTGGAAAGTTTAAAAAGTCTTGAAATTTGGCGCACCCCTCCAATGTGATGAGCGCTTTCTTGTTATTTTACCATCTTCATTGAATAGCGCAAAATGGCTCCACAGCGCCCCCTACAAAATTTCAAAACATCAGCCCCTGCTCTATGTTTTATGTATGAGTCTGAAACCTGGTAAGCTTATAGGAGATATCAAGATGTACAAAAAAGTCTCTTGGAGCAATATCCCAAATCCAACAGGAAGTCAGCCATTTTAAAATTAATGTGTAATTTTGGCGACATTTTCCTCTCCTTTAAGGCCTCATACTTTGACGAACTCCTCCAAGGGATTTCATCATATTGAACCAATCTCCAGTGCGTGTAATCTAAAGACCTTTGTGATGTTAAATTGCGAAGCCTTTTACGTTCAGGGAAACGGGGTGGTCATGGCGGCACGTGGCGTTTCAATCACTCGCCAAAAAGCAGTAATCTGCTATCACTCAAGGACACAATGTCCAATCTCTCATAAAGGTCGCAGGTGTGATGAGACTCGAGCTTGGAAATGTTTGTTGTGTATGTATGTTTGTCAGTAATGGTTAGAGCGCCACCTAGTGGGACGACTATAATCATGATTGAATGAGATGAAATGTTAGCTGGTGGTTAAATGCATGAATTCCATCGATGTGACATCAGATCGGACGTGCTGGTTGTAGGAGTTGGGCGTGGCTCGACGCGCCGGGGGTGCGAGGGCCCTCATATCGCTGCTTGCAGCTTTAATTAGGGCCCGAGCACCGAGAGTGCGAAGGCCCTATTGTATCTGCTCCGTTTCTTATTAGGGCCCGAGCACCGAGAGTGCGAAGGCCCTATTGTATCTGCTCCGTTTCTTCTTCTTCTTCTTCTTCTTCTTCTTCTTCTGCTTATTATTATTATTATTATTATTATTCAGGCAAAACAAGGGCCTTTTTGAGGGCCTAAACATGCTCAAAAACTCATGAAATTTTGCACACATGCCAGGTCTGGTGAAAAATTTTGTATTTTAATGCTTTTACACATGAGCACTTGGAAATGGCTCTGTAGCGCCACCTAGGTGTTGTTAAATGCAGCCCTACGAACACATCGTTGTAGCTGCATGTATGAAATTTGGCACACATGTGTATCATGCGAAGACCAACAAAAAAGCCTGTGGGCCCATTGACGCAAACCCAACAGGAAGTCCGCCATTTTGGATTGAAGGTGACATTTTGGCTCTAATTTTGCCATTTCCATGCCTCGAACTTTTTCGAACTCCTCCTTGGGATTTGGTCGTATAAGCTTCATATTTGGTCAGTGTCAACTACACAGCTGGGCCATGTTAAATTGCGGAGCTTTTGAGTTTTCGCGACACGGTGTAGCGGTGGCGCCACGGCGAATTTCAATGACTCGCCAAGAAAATCTTATTGCCTCTCATTCTGTCATACATGGGCCGACCTGGACCAAAGAGCACACATATGATAAGGCTCCACCCCTGAACATATTTCAACTGCCATATGTGAAAATAAGGACAGCGCCACCTAGTGGGAACAGGAAATGTCATGTTTTACACTTCGGGGTACAGTATTGTGATCGATGACATCTGCGGCCTCAAATTTCTTCCAGGAAAGCCTTAAGGAGTTGGTCTTGGGTTACCGTGAAAACTGTGACTTTTCGTCAGAGGGTGTGACCCCTGCAGAATGGCGAACATTGATGTCTTGCCATGAAGAAACAAATTAATATAACTCAATGAAATCCAGTCTGATTAGTACCAGACTTTACAGGGATGATGTCAGACCCGCCCTGAACTGATTGATGTGCCTATTGTCAGGAATACGTAGAGCGCCACCTAGTGGGAAGAGGAAATGTCATGTCTTACATTTTGTTGTACTGATTTTCACAGGTACATCGTAGCCACCTCAAAAGCGGTGAATATCACGATCAGTCCCTCGTGATGCTTCAGTGAGAAAATTGTGACTTTAAACTGAACGGCGCACCCTGGTGACAACGCGGTTCACCATGAACAATGAAGTGGCTTTTGAGGGGCTTGGAAAGTTTAAAATGTCGTGAAATTTGGCGCACCCCTCCAATGTGATGAGCGCTTTCTTGTTATTTTACCATTTTCATTGAATAGCGCAAAATGGCTCCACAGCGCCCCCTACAAAATTTCAAAACAACAGCCCCTGCTCTGTGTTTTATGTATGAGTCTGAAACCTGGTAAGCTTATGGGAGATATCAAGATGTACAAAAAAGTCTCTTGGAGCAATATCCCAAATCCAACAGGAAGTCAGCCATTTTGAAATTAATGTCTAATTTTCGCGACATTTTCCCCTCTTTTCAGGCGTCATACTTTGACGAACTCCTCCAAGGGGATTCATTAGATTTACGCGATCTCCAGTGCGTGGAATCCAAAGACCTTTGTGATGTTAAATTGCGAAGCCTTTTACGTTCAGGGAAACGGGGTGGTCATGGCGGCACGTGGCGTTTCAATCACTCGCCAAAAAGCAGTAATCTGCTGTCACTCAAAAACACAATGTCCAATCTCTCCCAAAGGTCGCAGGCGTGATGAGACTCGACCTCGGAAATGTTTGTTATGCCATTTGTCATTAATGGTTAGAGCGCCACCTAGTGGGACGACTATAATAATGGTTGAATTAGATGAAATGTTAGCTGGTGGTTAAATGCATGAATTCCATCAATGTCACATCAGATTGGACGCAGTGGTTTTAGGTGTTGGGCTTGGCTCAACGTGCTGGGGTGCGAGGGCCCTCATATCGCTGCTTGCAGCTTTAATTAGGGCCCGAGCACCGAGAGTGCGAAGGCCCTATTGTATCTGCTCCGTTTCTTCTTCTTCTTCTTCTTCTTCTTCTTCTTCTTCTTCTTATTATTATTATTCAGGCAAAACAAGGGCCTTTTTGAGGGCCTAAACATGCTCAAAAACTCTTGAAATTTTGCTCATATGCCAGGTCTGGTGAAAAATTTTGTATTTTAATGGTTTTACATATGAGCACTGGGAAATGGCTCTGTAGCGCCACCTATGCCTTGTTAAATGCAGCCCTACAAACACATCGTTTGAGCTACATGTATGAAATTTGGCACACATGTGTATCATGTGAAGACGAACAAAAAAGTCAGTGGGACCATTGTCGCAAACCCAACAGGAAGTCCGCAATTTAGAGGTGAAGGTGACATTTTGGCTCTAATTTTGCCATTTCCATGCCTCGAACTTTTTCGAACTCCTCCTTGGGATTTGGTCGTATAAGCTTCATATTTGGTCAGTGTCAACTACACACCTGGGCCATGTTAAATTGCGGAGCTTTTGAGTTTTCGCGATACGGTGAAGCGGCGGCGCCACGGCGAATTTCGATGACTCGCCATGAAAATCTTATTGCCTCTCATTCTGTCATACATTGTCCGACCTGGACCAAAGAGCACACATATGATAAGGCTCCACCCCTGAACAGATTTCAACTGCCATATTTGACACCAGGGACAGCTCCACCTAGTGGGAACAGGAAATGTCATGTTTTACACTTTGGGGTACAGTATAGTGATGGGTTACATCTGCAGCCTCAAATTTCTCCAGGAAAGCCTTAAGGAGTTGGTCTTGGGTTACAGTGAAAACTGTGAGTTTTCGCAGAAGGGTGTGACCCCTGCAGCATGGCGAACATTGATGTCTCGCCATGAAGAAACAGATTAGTGTAACTGAATGAAATCCAGTCTGATAAGTACCAGACTTTAAAGGCATGATGTCAGACCCGCCCTGAACAGCTTGATGTGCCCATTGTCAGGACTAGGTAGAGCGCCACCTAGTGGGAACAGGAAATGTCATGTCTTATATTTTGTTGCACTGATTTTCACAGGTTCATCGTGGCCACCTCAAAAGCCGTGAATATCACCATCAGTCCCTCATGATGCTTCAGTGAGAAAATTGTGACTTTAAACTGAATGGCGCACCCTGGTGGCAATGCGGTTCACCATGAACAATGAAGTGGCTTTTGAGGGGCTTCAAAAGTTTAAAATGTCTTGAAATGTGGCGCACACCTCCAATGTGATGAGCGCTTTCTTGTTATTTTACCATTTTCATTGAATAGCACAAAATGGCGCCACAGCGCCCCCTACATAATTTCAAAACAACAGCCCCTGCTCTGTGTTTTATGTATGAGTCTGAAACCTGGTAGGCTTATGGAAGATATCAAGATGTACAAAAAAGTCTCTTGGAGCAATATCCCAAATCCAACAGGAAGTCAGCCATTTTGAAATTAATGTGTAATTTTGGCGACAATTTCCCTTCTTTTCAGCCACCGTTCTTTGATGAACTCCTCAATGGGATTTCATCATATTGACCCAATCTCCAGCGCGTGTAATCTAAAGACCTTTGTGATGCTAAATTGCGAAGCTTTTTACGTTCAGGGAAATGGGGTGGTCATGGCGGCACGTGGCGTTTCAATCACTCGCCAAAAAGCAGTAATCTGCTGTCACTCAAAAACACGATGTCCAATCTCTCCCTAAGGTCACAGGCGTGATGAGACTCGAGCTCGGAAATGTTTGTTATGACATTTGTCAGTAATGGTTAGAGCGCCACCTAGTGGGACGACTATAACAAATGGTTGAATTAGATGAAATGTTAGCTGGTGGTTAAATGCATGAATTCCATCAATGTGCCATCAGATCGTACGCACTGGTTTTAGGTGTTGGGCTTGGCTCGACATCCTGGGGTGCGAGGGCCCTCATATCGCTGCTTGCAGCTTTAATTATTAGGGCCCGAGCACCGAGAGTGCGAAGGCCCTATTGTATCTGCTCCGTTTCTTCTTCTTCTTATTATTATTATTATTAGGGCCCGAGCACCGAGAGTGCGAAGGCCCTATTGTATCTGCTCCGTTTCTTCTTCTTCTTATTATTATTATTATTATTCAGGCAAAACAAGGGCCTTTTTGAGGGCCTAAACATGCTCAAAAACTCATGAAATTTTGCACACATGCCAGGTCTGGTGAAAAATTTTGTATTTTAATGGTTTTACACATGAGCACTTGGAAATGGCTCTGTAGCGCCACCTATGCCTTGTTAAATGCAGCCCTACGAACACATCGTTTGAGCTACATGTATGAAATTTGGCACACATGTGTATCATGCCAAGACGAACAAAAAAGTCACTGGGCCCATTGACGCAAACCCAACAGGAAGTCCGCAATTTAGAAGTGAAGGTGACATTTTGACTCTAATTTTGCCATTTCCATGCCTCGAACTTTTTCGAACTCCTCCTTGGGATTTGGATGTATAAGCTTCATATTTGGTCAGTGTCAACTACACACCTGGGCGATGTTAAATTGCGGAGCTTTTGAGTTTTCGTGATACGGTGAGCCCGTGGCGCCATGGCGAATTTCGATGACTCGCCATGAAAATCTTATTGCCTCTCAAACTGTCATACATGGTCCGACCTGGACCAAAGAGCAGATATATGATAAGGCTCCACCCCTGAACATATTTCAACTGCCATATTTGACACAAGGGACAGCGCCACCTAGTGGGAACAGGAAATGTCATGTTTTACACTTTGGTGTACAGTATTGTTATGGGTGACATCTGAAGCCTGAAATTTCTCCAGGAAAGCCTTAAGGAGTTGGTCTTGGTTTACAGTGAAAACTGTGAGTTTTCGCGAAAGGGTGTGACCCCAGCAGCATTGTGAACATTGATGTCTCGCCATGAAGAAACAAATTAGTGTAACTCAATGAAATCCAATCTGATCAGAACCAGACTTTACAGGCATGATGTCAGACCCGCCCTGAACAGATTGATGTGCCCATTGTCAGGAATACGTAGAGCGCCACCTAGTGGCAACAGGAAATGTCATGTCTTTCATTTTGTTGTACTGATTTTCACAGGTTCATCGTGGCCACCTGAAAAGTGGTGAATATCACCATCAGCCCCTCTTGATGCTTCAGTGAGAAAATTGTGACTTTAAACTGAACGGCGCACCCTGGTGGCAACGCTGTTCACCATGACCATTGAAGTGGCTTTTGAGAGGCTTGGAAAGTTTGAAAAGTCTTCAAATTTGGCGCACACCTCCAATGTGATGAGCGCTTTCTTGTTATTTTACCATTTTCATTGAATAGCCCAAAATGGCTCCACTGCGCCCCCTACAAAATTTCAAAACAACAGCCCCTGCTCTGTGTTTTATGTATGAGTCTGAAACCTGGTAAGCTTATGGGAGATATCAAGATGTACAAAAAAGTCTCTTGGAGCAATATCCCAAATCCAACAGGAAGTCAGCCATTTTGATATTAGTGTCTAATTTTGGCCACATTTTCCCCTCTTTTCAGGCCTCATACTTTGACGAACTCCTCCAAGGGGTTTCATTAGATTTACGCGATCTCCTATGCGTGGAATCCAAAGACCTTTGTGATGTTAAATTGCGAAGCTTTTTACGTTCAGGGAAAAGGGGTGGTCATGGCGGCACGTGGAGTTTCAATCGCTCGCCAAAAAGCAGTAATCTGCTGTCACTCAAAAACACAATGTTCAATCTCTCCCAAAGGTCGTAGGCATGATGGGACTCGAGCTCGGAAATGTTTGTTATGCCATTTGTCAGTAATGATTAGAGCGCCACCTAGTGGGAGGACTATAATGACGATTGAATGAGATGAAATGTTAGCTGGTGGTTAAATGCATGAATTCCATCAATGTGACATCAGATCGGGACGTGCTGGTTTTAGGTGTAAGGCGTGGCTCGATGCGCTAGGGGTGCGAGGGCCCTCATAATGCTGCTTGCAGCTTTAATTAGGGCCCGAGCACCGAGAGTGCGAAGGCCCTATTGTATCTGCTCCGTTTCTTATTATTATTATTATTATTATTATTATTATTATTATTATTATTATTATTATTATTCAGGCAAAACAAGGGCCTTTTTGAGGGCCTAAACATGCTCAAAAACTCATGAAATTTTGCACACATGCCAGGTCTGGTGAAAAATTTTGTATTTTAATGGTTTTACATATGAGCACTGGGAAATGGCTCTAGAGCGCCACCTATGCCTTGTTAAATGCAGCCCTACGAGCACATCGTTTGAGCTACATGTATGAAATTTGGCACACATGTGTATCATGCCAAGACGAACAAAAAAGTCAATGGGCCCATTGACGCAATCCCAACAGGAAGTCCGCCATTTAGAAGTGAAGGTGACATTTTGGCTCTAATTTTGCCATTTCCATGCCTCGAACTTTTTCGAACTCCTCCTTGGGATTTGGTCGTGTAAGCTTCATATTTGGTCAGTGTCAACTACACACCTGGGCCATGTTAAATTGCGGAGCTTTTGAGTTTTCGCGATACGGTGAGGCCGTGGCGCCATGGCGAATTTTGATGACTCGCCATGAAAATCTTATTGCCTCTCATTCTGTCATACATTGTCCGACCTGGACCAAAGAGCACACATATGATAAGGCTCCACCCCTGAACATATTTCAACTGCCATATTTGACACCAGGGACAGCGCCACCTAGTGGGAACAGGAAATGTCATGTTTTACACTTTGGGGTCCAGTATTGTAATGGGTGACATCTGCAGCCTGAAATTTCTCCAGGAAAGCCTTAAGGAGTTGTTCTTTTGTTACAGTGAAAACTGTGAGTTTTCGCAGAAGGGTGTGACCCCAGCAGCATGGCGAACATTGATGTCTCGCCATGAAGAAACAAATGAGTGTAACTCAATGAAATCCAGTCTGATCAGAACCAGACTTTACAGGGATGATGTCAGACCCGCCCTGAACAGATTGATATGCCCATTGTCAGGAATACGCAGAGCGCCACCTAGTGGGAACAGGAAATGTCATGTCTTATATTTTCTTGCACTGATTTTCACAGGTTCATTGTGACCACTTAAAAAGCGGTGAATATCACCATCAGTCCCTCATGATGCTTCAGTGAGAAAATTGTGACTTTAAACTGAACGGCGCACCCTGGTGGCAACGCAGTTCACCATGAACAATGAAGTGGCTTTTGAGGGGCTTGGAAAGTTTAAAAAGTCTTGAAATTTGGCGCACACCTCCAATGTCATGAAGGCTTTGTAGTTATGTTATCATTTTCCTTGAATAGTGCAAAATGGCTCCACAGCGCCCCCTACAAAATTTCAAAACAACAGCCCCTGCTCTGTGTTTTATGTATGAGTCTGAAACCTGGTAAGCTTATAGCAGATATCAAGATGTACAAAAAAGTCTCTTGGAGCAATATCCCAAATCCCACAGGAAGTCAGCCATTTTAAAATTAATGTGTAATTTTGGCGACATTTTCCCCTCTTTTCAGGCCTCATACTTTGACGAACTCCTCCAAGGGATTTTATCACATTGCCGCGATCTCCTGTGTGTGGAATCTAAAGACCTCTGTGATGTTAAATTGCGAAGCTTTTTACGTTCAGGGAAACGGGGTAGTCATGGCGGCACGTGGAGTTTCAATCACTCGCCAAAAAGCAGTAATCTGCTATCACTCAAAAACACAATGTCCAATCTCTCCCAAAGGTTGTAGTTATGATGAGACTCGAGCTCGGAAATGTTTGTTATGCCTTTTGTCAGTAATGGTTAGAGCGCCACCTAGTGGGACGACTATAATCATGATTGAATGAGATGAAATTTTAGCTGGTGGTTAAATGCATGAATTCCATCAACGTGACATCAGATCGGACGTGCTGGTTTTAGGTGTTGGGCGTGGTTCGACGTGATGGGGTGCGAGGGCCCTCATAACGCTGCTTGCAGCTTTAATTATTATTATTATTATTATTATTATTCAGGCAAAACAAGGGCCTTTTTGAGGGCTTTAACATGCTCAAAAACTCTTGAAATTTTGCACACATGCCAGGTCTGGTGAAAAATTTTGTATTTTAATGGTTTTACATATGAGCACTGGGAAATGGCTCTAGAGCGCCACCTATGCCTTGTTAAATGCAGCCCTACGAACACATCGTTTGAGCTACATGTATGAAATCTGGCACACATGTGTATCATGCCAAGACGAACAAAAAAGTCACTGGGCCCATTGTCACAAACCCAACAGGAAGTCCGCCATTTGCAAGTGAAGGTGACATTTTGGCTCTAATTTTGCCATTTCCATGCCTCGAACTTTTTCGAACTCCTCCTTGGGATTTGGTCGTATAAGCTTCATCTTTGGTCAGTTTCAACTACACACCTGGGCCATGTTAAATTGCGGAGCTTTTGAGTTTTTGCGATACGGTGAGCCCGTGGCGCCACGGCGAATTTCGATGACTCGCCATGAAAATCTTATTGCCTCTCAAACTGTCATACATGGTCCGACCTGGACCAAAGAGCACACATATGATAAGGCTCCACCCCTGAACAGATTTCAACTGCCATATTTGACATGAGGGACAGCGCCACCTAGTGGGAACAGGAAATGTCATGTTTCACACTTTGGTGTACAGTATTGTTATGGGTGACATCTGAAGCCTGAAATTTCTCCAGGAAAGCCTTAAGGAGTTGGTCTTGGTTTACAGTGAAAACTGTGAGTTTTCGCGAAAGGGTGTGACCCCAGCAGCATGGCGAACATTGATGTCTTGCCATGAAGAAACAAATTAGTATAACTCAATGAAATCCAATCTGATCAGAACCAGACTTTACAGGGATGATGTCAGACCCGCCCTGAACAGATTGATGTGCCCATTGTCAAGAACACATAGAGCGCCACCTAGTGGCAACAGGAAATGTCATGTCTTTCATTTTGTTGTACTGATTTTCACAGGTTCATCGTGGCCACCTGAAAAGTGGTGAATATCACCATCAGCCCCTCTTGATGCTTCAGTGAGAAAATTGTGACTTTAAACTGAACGGCGCACCCTGGTGGCAACGCTGTTCACCATGACCATTGAAGTGGCTTTTGAGAGGCTTGGAAAGTTTGAAAAGTCTTCAAATTTGGCGCACACCTCCAATGTGATGAGCGCTTTCTTGTTATTTTACCATTTTCATTGAATAGCCCAAAATGGCTCCACTGCGCCCCCTACAAAATTTCAAAACAACAGCCCCTGCTCTGTGTTTAATGTATGAGTCTGAAACCTGGTAAGCTTATGGAAGATATCAAGATGTACAAAAAAGTCTCTTGGAGCAATATCACAAATCCAACAGGAAGTCAGCCATTTTGAAATTAATGTGTAATTTTGGCGACAATTTTCCTTCTTTTCATTGACCGTTCTTTGACAAACTCCTCCAAGGGATTTCATCATATTGACCCAATCTCCAGTGTGTAGAATCTAAAGACCTTTGTGATGTTAAATTGCGAAGCTTTTTACGTTCAGGGAAACGGGGTGGTCATGGCGGCACGTGGCGTTTCAATCACTCGCCAAAAAGCAGTAATCTGCTATCACTCAAAAATACAATGTCCAATCTCGCCCAAAGGTCGCTGTTATGATGAGACTCGAGCTCGAAAATGTTTGTTATGCTATTTGTCAGTAATGGTTAGAGCGCCACCTAGTGGGATGACTATAATAATTGTTGAATGAGATGAAATTTTAGCTGGTGGTTAAATTCAAATGCATGAATTCCATCAATGTGACATCAGATCGGAAGCGCTGGTTTTAGGTGTTGGGCTTGGCTCGACGTGCTGGGGTGCGAGGGCCCTCATATCGCTGCTTGCAGCTTTAATTTGATTTGAATTGGCTATGTTGGTATAGGTAACATCTAAAACGTGCAGGATAGGGGCCCATGAGGGCCAGAATTTGACATCCCTGACTTCTAGTCAAGGTCATACATCAGGAAAGTTGTTGTTTGTGACATAAGTTTTTGCTTTATTACTTCAGGGCCAACCAGCAGAGATAAAAGAATAGAAGAGATCTCAAAATATTGAGAATTTCTTCCTTAAGAAGGCTAAAATACAACCAGAAGCAGAGAGCTTCTTTTTTCCTGTTTCAAAATCAAACACCAGTTTGTGAGAAGATTATCTTCTTTTTTTTAATAGGCAGATAAAGTTTTGCATTGGCATTGGCTAATTTGCCAACTGTATGTTAAAAATGTTCGTATTTTAATATTCAAAAATGTCTTTGCCCAAAACATATGTGCACTATATGTCAGTAAAAATACTATGCAAATATTGCTGTCCTTGAATGCCGAATAAATACTGACAACGCACTGATTGTATCTCTTGTACTTTATCAACACAGTATCTAAAAATTTTGCACTGTTGTGGTTAAAATCTCATTCTAATAAGAGTTATAAGCGTATTCGGTTATTAGGTTTATAGGGTTATTGAATTATGGTTAACGGTTGGTAGAATTCTTTTTTTTAACATTATCTGCCAATTACATCTGCCACCCTTCTCCAAATCTGTGCCCCTACCTGGCCCCCCCCAACAAAAATTTTCTAGCCTCTTTAAGCAGCTGGCCAAAGCTATAATATTTGTTTGGCAGTTTCCAAGGCCTCAAGTATGGCCAGCTTGCTGTTGTCGTGGTCCTGGGTCATTTTGACCCAGCAATTTGAGTTTCCTGTGTTTTGGTCATTTTTGTATTTTGTTTAGTCTATTTGGTTATGTTAACGATTATTCTATAATACCTGAATTGTTCTGTTCAATATTGTTTAGTAGATTTCTACTTGTATCTTTGCGCCTCTGTGTCCTCCCCTGGGTGTCTGTGTTTATACAGTGTTGTGAGTCCTTGTGTTTTGTTTCCCTCTTTGTGTTTTATTCCTTCATGTTTCCCCAGCCGATCATGTCTGCTCTCTCTCCCCCCCTCATGTTTCCACGCTCCATCTCGGCTGCCTCTCCTCCCTTATCATGTTTCCTGTTTTACTCTGATAGTCTCCCATGTGTCATGTTGTGTTTGCTATTCCTCTATCTCATTATGGCTATTTGTGTCAGCTGTGCTCTCCATGTCTTCTCAGTTCCCTCACGATCCTTCTGTGTATTTATGTTCGAAATTCCCTCATGGCTGTTTCCACGAGTGTATTATTATTAGTTTAGTTTTGTATCACCTTTCATCCAGCAAATAAAGTTGTAATTTTTTTAGTTCACGTTTCGTCTCAGTGAGTTTGTGTTTAGGTCGTTTTCCTGCCTGCACACAGCTGTTTCATGACACCTGTACTTCTTAGGCATCTCTTTCTTCATCACACCTTTCTGAAGCGCCGATAGTTGGCTAACATTCACCTTCTTAAATCACAAATTAATATGAATTATGATTAGCCGCATTTTTGGAAAGCTGAGTTCAGTTTCGCTCGCTACACACAGGACACGATTACTGTCAGATCTGCTGAATCAAGAAATAACTTTTTCAGCTCTGACAAACACACTCTATGATACCTGCAGGTGGATGGTTTTACACGTAATGTTCTAGCAACAGAATTTGCTTGTTTATTAAGCCATTTAATATTGATCTATGAATCCTTTCACTCCTCGCTGCACTGCACAGAATACTTTACTTTCCTGAGTTTTGTCCTTTGCGGTGAACCACTTTTTGTCTGCAGCTGTGGCTGGGTTTGAAGTGCACTGTGATCCCGTCCTTGGGAAAAAGTACTCCCAAGTTTCTCAGACAAACCTGCTACATAAGGAATGCCAATGTTGCTGTTATTCTGCTTCTTCCTAGTTGCTGTCTGACCTTCTTTCTGTGCATCCTCCTTTATTTGATGAAGGTTCAGTTGGGATAATCAAGTTTTGAGAGCTTTCTTGACATGTTTATGCTCCTCTTCATTCCTTTCTGGCTTAGAGAGAAAGTTTTCTGCCTGACAGCACAACGCAAAGTTGAAAACCAGCTCAGTGATTCTATTTTAGAAACACGAGCAGGAGGAAAGAGAGGAAGCACTGTGACTGCTCATCACTGCCTTTGTTACCTGCTGAAGTTCAGGGTCTGGCTGTGGGGCTGGAGTTAACATTCATTGAGTTTTATCATCACTCTGGCTTCTTCTCTAACTTTGTGTTAGCCTGCGATCTCTGCAGATCCTTTGCAAGGGGTCAAGGTTGTGTTAGCAGTATAATGTGGTTGTTTCTGCCTGGACATTTTTCACTGTACCATCGTGCTGTTGCCGTTTTGTGCAATAAAAATAACAGTAATGTCCATATTGCCACTGCTGAAAAGCTGTATCACTGCACCAATCCACAATTGTCGTCCACACAAACTAAAAGGAGCTGTTTGTTTTAGTTTTTTCTTTTTATATACGCCCGGCATTCAGAAAACTGAAGAGCCTTTGTAACAAGTAACATAAGTGTAATGTTATTACTGAATCTAGTACAGTAAGGTGTTACTTTATTGCATTACTAAAAAAAATTATTTGATTACACCCAACACTGATGAGACTGAAGTGCTAATCAGTGAAATCATGAACACAGAAAAGTAGTGTCAGATTGAGATCCACCATTTGGAAAGTGTCTGATTGGCAACAGCTTCATTTCATTTATTAACATGATATCTGGATTGCAAAAGAAAACACACACACAGACACACACACACACAATGGAACACCATTAACAACAAACAAAGCAAGACCAAATTTCCTGTCATTTAATGCATGTGACATGGAGTGTCTTTGTTAGAAGGCCGATTTCTTTTTAGTCTTTATTTTGATAAGTTTATTTGCCACATAATGCTTTGGACATGTCAGACCTGTGTTGAGAGGACTCAGAAGTACAATACAAAAGCAAAGTTTTTAAAGCCGAAAAGGTCCTTTATTTGCAAAAACCAGGCACCAAAAAGACATCTGTGAAATGAAGATCTGGAAAGAAAAATGCAAGTGCAAGGGATAGTGATACGTTGTAGGTTAATTTATATTAACGTCTCGCTGAAGCATTCTTCCACAAATACCATGAGAACACACTGATTATTTAACTCAGCAATTCAACACAGTGTTTTTTACCTGGCAAATTTATATATTTTTTCACATTATACAAAATACAGACAATACCAAAAAAAGGACTGAAGTAGACAAGCAGAGGTCACCATTAGCTTAGCTGCTCAGGCTCCTGTTAACGACATGAAATATTGCCACAATATCTTCCTTCCACAAGCAGGTCCTCCCAGTGTCCAATGCTGGTATTATAATGTATGTCAGACAACAAAGATATATATATATATATATATATATATATATAGAGAGAGAGAGAGAGAGAGAGAGAGATACATATACATATATAGATAGATGATAGATAGATACATATATATCGATAGACAGATAGATATATAGTGATAAATACACCAATACACTTCACCTTCAAAGGCACTGGTGCGAAACAGACAAAACCAGTCTAGTACAGTCAGTGAAAATGTGACATGCAGATGGTAAAACTGTGTAGATGATTCTTTTAATGTGACTGTCTTCATTTAAAGAAGTGTTTTTCACTTTTATTTCTTTCTTATTTATTTGTTGGTTTTAAATATAGCGTTTTATAAACTTTAAAAGTCTGGCCTACTTAGCATCAGTTTGGACCGTCAGTTTGCGGCTCCTGTGCTCAGATATGTTCACCAGGTCCGTTGTGCCAGTTGTGCCAACCAATGACGTTATTATCCCCTTACATTTTTTCCTTTTCCTCTTTTCAGTCATTTTTGTTCCACACCAAGGAGTATGTACGGCAATCATAGATGCTTGTCTAAACTCACATCTACACATTCAAAAAAAATACTCCCACTCAGTCTGTCACAAACACAATAAATAAACTGGTTGGCTTAAAAAAAATATATAAAAAATTAATTTATACATATACAAAAACTAAAATGTATTCCACAAATCCATCAAAAGGCAAACACTCAAAACACAGAACCATGTCTACATTCTTCCATATGTGAGGGACAGTCAAGATATTATTTTGGGTTACTTACATAAATGTGCAAGTGAAATAACGTGACACTATGAAAATGAAAAAGGGCAGAGGAGACAGTTCTTTTCACATCTGTTTGTTTTTGCGGTGATTTGTGAATATAATAAATGCATTGTGGTAGGGAATTTTCTATTTATGCTTCCATGAAACATAAACACAGTAGAAATGCATGTGTGAAGATTCTATGGTGAGAACTTCTCTAGAACAACTGTTCACAGATAAGATCACATTTTAGGGGTAAAGCTAGCACAGCTGGCTTTAATTTAGAAAAGGTAAAAAGATCAATTCTCTTACGGTGGCTTAGCTAAATGTGCATTATGCAATTAAAAAGAAAATAATATTTCAATTATTTTTAGGCACCTTTAGCTTTTCCCTTGAAACTTTATCACAATATACTTAATATATACATGGAAAAGAAAACTAGCTACCGAACTTTTTTCCAAATATGTACACATAAACAAAGAGAATTACTCCATCAGCTATATAAACATTACAACTTTTTTTTGCAGTCACACCAAATATAGTTTTCTGCACACTTCTACAACACTTTAACACACTTTATACGTTCACAGACCACATGGGTAATCTGTGTTTTTGTGTCTCAAATTATTCTTAATATGACCAAAAAGACCCAACTCTTTATTGCCTGTGTTAAAACAGACTCCCTCATCAGCAACAACATTCTTAATGTAACTAGCCCGGTGTAGTTCTTCTGGCAAGACCTTGGTCACTTAAAACCAGCACAGCAGTAAAACATTTTACATGAGGCGGAAAGTTTATTGCTTGGACGTGGTGCTGGGGTAATCCACAAAACCTTCTTGATTTGTGACTGCAGAGCAGTTACATGAATAGGCATGCTGCGGCTTGTTCGGTCTCACTCTTCTTCACATTCTTCACAAGTTTATCCTCCTTTGGGCTCAGAAGCATTCACAGACCACCTTTACTTCATCTGGAGTGTTAACAAGCTGTGTAGAGCAGATCCCCGTACCCAGATTCTGCGATGGCCAAATTTAGAAAAGATTTTCTCATCAGTCCAGAACTTCTAAAGATGTGTTCTGTGTGGGCAAGGGCTTTCAATTATGGTGGTTTCAGGTGAATTTATGATGATGGAACTTTCAGGTGTCTGTATGATAAAGAGAAAGAGAGAAGTGTTTAGTCTGTGCATTACCAAGTCAAGTGTTTGCTTGACTCGTGAAACAAACAAACTGAGACTGGACACTTGTCGATGGACAAGGGGGGTGACGGCTAAGCTGGGTTAGAACAGATCTAAACCAGACAGCTGAAAAATCAAGCCACTGTTGCAGTCCCTAATCTGCAGTTGCTCTAATCAGGTCCCTTGAGCATGTTTACAGCCTGTTGGAGAAAATGCCCAGGGTCTCTGTGGCAGAATGAATGGCTGTAATAAGCTCTTATCAGTCCCAAAGTTATAGCTGAGTAGTCCATATCTTTGGGTAAGTTTTCAAATGAAGCGTTGTAAAGCTGGCTTTACATCCTGGGCTGTGTATTTGAACTGTGATCTTTTCCAAAACCTAAGTAGTTTTGTTGCTTAGACCTCCATGTATCAGACAATACAATAGAAATAGAGGTAGTCAGTAAGTGAAAGTACATTTAAAATCCATGCGTCAAACAAAATGTCTGTGTTGAAAGTCATGTGGCCTAAATCTTTTTTTGCATCGTTGTGGAAATTTGGGGCTTTTAATGATTTCTTGGGACTGTTATAAAAGCATACATCTTTTATAACTTTACGAAAACAAGAATTTGGTGCAAAAGTTTGAATTTTGGATTTTCTCTAATCTGCACCGTGTCAGAATTATACATGCATGCTCCAACATATAGATCAACCCAACCCTATTAATATTAATGTAAATGTCCTTTAGCCCTTTGCATATCAACCAGGTGCTTTTCATAGCCAAGAACCGTCTTATGGCTGGATATTTGAACCCTCTTCTTGGCTGAACTGGTAGAGAGTCATTCGTCTCAAATTCTGTAGAATTTTAGCTTTAAATATCACACATATTTACATACTACATACTGACATTTTCAGTGGCCTTTCTTACCATCAAAATAAACCAGGATCTGTAATTTGGGACAGGTATATTAAAAAAATGTCTGCGTGCTGACAAGTTAAAAATATATTTTTTTAAAAACTGTCCCATATTTGAATAGACACTAGTAAAAAACTTGCAAAAGTCAGCTAGTGATCATTTCTGAATGGTGTATTACTGAATTTCACAATGCAAAAACATGTAGATTACTTTTCAACATAAAATTGTTAGCCACAAAAAAAAAGAAAAGAAAATGCTACTTTTGTTTAACTTTTATCACTTTTCTTTTCAGCTCCTCGCAAAAGAAACGTAACCCAGTGAACAGTGCGTTTCTTCCCAGCAGTGAGAAGTCCAGTATCGAGCACATAAACAGACCTGGATTTTTTTTTTTCTAGAGCTGTTGGAAAAGAACATTTTAGTAGCTACAACTTGATGCCTTCTGGCAAAAAAGCAAGCTTATTATTAAATCAGTCAAGGAAACCACATGTGTGAAACATTAAGTCTTTTAAAGGCACCATTTACGAAAGTAGTAGTACAGTAAAAATTACCATTAATAAAATGGAACCCTCTCCAATGTCGCTGTGAAATGTGTTACGCTAAAAAGAGAAGAAAATAATACTGTTAAAGTACAAACACTCTGACCAGAGTTTGACACAAAATGGACTCTCCACAAATGTTAAGAAATAGACAAATCACTTCTGTTGTTCTTATCACTGAAATTCATTAGCAAGTAAGACTATAATAAAGAATTAAGAATCAGTCACAAATAGCTGAGTTGAAAACATTTCAAAGTATATTAAGAATTATATTAAAAAAGAGACAATGTCCTAAGTAAACACGAGCTGTTACACTGTGGTTGGAAGGTTTGTCACTGAAATCTGAGTTTTTTTGCACCTTTTGTTCCCATTATCTGCATTTGTCATTCAAAATCTAGTTTAAACTTCATTCCATCTAGCACAGGTATATGATGTGATATTCAGATCCCCCCCCCCCCTTATAATAGAGGAGACATGCATGAGCCCACCCCTCTCACTTCATGCTATCAAATAACTGCAACTTTAATTGGATCCTAATTCTCCGAGCTTCAGTCACAGTGAGTTAGCATCCACAGTCTACAAAAATATCTGTACCACTGTCATTGTCTCTTCTTCTGTTCTTTGGAATCAGAATCAAAAAATGAGACAAAAGCCAAAGTCAAAGTTAATTTCCTCATCAAAGTGACAAATTTGTGCTATTACTTAAAGTTTAACACATACTCTGTCATACTCATGTTCTCACAGAAATTATACAGGAATTGATCTTCTGATTCTGATGATTAACAATATGTCTGGGTACATGCTGCTATACCCTTGTATTCTTTAAGCCACAGGTATCACACACATGGAGAAGTTTCAGATTTCTGACGTTTCACTGTATTGTCATAGCTTTTCACAGTTTTTTATACTGATAAAGACCTTGCTATCATAATACACAAAACAAAGTAATTAAATAACAACCATTAAAAAAAACATCAAATTTCCTCCTTTTCAGTATTACTGTAAATTTCAATTCCACAAAGGAAGACAGGTTATTTGAAAAACAGGAATTTTTTGTGAATTTATGGGAATTACTCTCCTTTTTTCTGTAATTTTACACATTTATTTATCCATGCTGGAAGATTTCTTTCATGTACTACAGCAACATTTGTTTATGATTTAGAAAAACTGAGAGAATACTGTTGAAACTGCACTACCTTTCTATATTAAATATGGATTAAATGTGTAGTTGAACTTCCTTACATCACTGCTTTAAGCAACAATTACATCTGAGTTCCCACTCACCTCGTTACTCCTTTGAAGTCTCTGCGTGTACATGTAAAAAGCCACCGCCCAAAGGAAGTTGGTGAAGATAAGGACACCTATTATAATCTGTAAGTCTGTTTAAGAAGAGATTGAATATCTATTATGTTCAAAATAACAGTCCCTTGATAACACATATTTATGCATGAATACAAATTGTTGGGCTATTAAGAAACTTGTGCTCTAACAGAAAAGGCTCCAAAAAGGGCCCAGAAAACTTTTTATATTTAACTATACTATATCTATATTTAATAGATATAGTACACACTGTACAGTTGTGCTTTTTTAAAGCTTTAAAATATGGTGCAAAATGTCCAAAAGTTGATTCTGTTCATCTGGACGTAGCGTTTGTGGGAGAAACGTTTCGTCACTTATCCAAGTGACTTCTTCAGTCTCAGCTGACTGCAGGTTTCCCCAATCTTATAAACAGTACATTTGCATAATGACTGAAACCAGCCCAGTGAAGGAACAATGGGCTGGGAGGTCAGTTCCTTAATCTTAATTATGCAAATTCTCATGACCATTGATCAACAACGACTGATCAATGGCCATGAGTACCATTCACAGAGAGTTGGGGAATGGCTGCAATCACAACATTGTAAGATGGTGAAAGATGTACCCTTAGGCCCCCTCCTTGATTCAGAGATGGTCTTTCCCTTTTCACGTAAATGGCCTCCTTGACTCCGCGCTCAAATCAGCGTTCCTCCTTGTCCAGGATGTGTACATCCTCATTATTGAAAGAGTGTCCACTGGCCTGTAGGTGTAAATAGACTGCAGAGTCCTGGCCTGACGAGGTAGCTCTTCTGTGTTGTGCCATCCGCTTTGCCAGAGGTTGTTTGGTTTCCCAGATGTATAAATCCTGGCAATCCTCCTGGCACTTAACAGCGTACACTATGTTACTCTGTTTGTGTCGGGGGACCCGATCCTTGGGGTGGACCAATTTTTGGCGCAGCATATTTTGGGGTTTAAAAGCCACAGAGACCCGGTGTTTAGAAAACTGCTCCGATACTCCTGACATGTACGAGATCACTACAGGTTTTCGCTTAGGCAGGACGCTACGTCCAGATGAACAGAATAAACTTTTGGTGATTTACTTACCTGGATGATTGAGCATGCATCAAGTGCAAAATTCTGTAATTAGTTTTATTATTTAAAAACTTATTTTTAGTTTAAGAATTTGAATTTTTTTTTTCAAACATTGGGGCATGGCTTGGGCCCTTTTTGAATTCACCAGTTTCATTAAAGCATGTTTGGTACTACAACAAAATTGTCCATATACATTTTACTGAAGTAAGAAAAAAGTTTATGAATAAAACAAGCTTACTTCTCACTTTTTCGGAATCTATGGAAGAAAGGAAAGACTGTATGAGAACAATGCAATTGAACACATTACATCAGAGCAAAAACAAACAAAAAGTCAGGAAAAACTATACTAGTAATATAGTATAACTATAAGCTACATTCTTTGTTTATTTCAGTATCAAAAGTATTTTTTAAAAAAACTTACTTGTGCCCTTGAATTGATCTGTGGAAGAAAGGAAAGACTGTATAAGTACAATAGCAAAAAACCCTTTTTAGTCTGAGTACAGCATCAAGACAGTTAAACTTGTGGGACATTGTTGTGGTCAGGAAAGTAGCAGAGGAGGTTGTTAGTCATTTTCAGCTGCTTTGGAGTTAATGAAATCAACAATGCACTAGAGGGGCAACAATGAGACAACCCCCAAAATGGAATGGTTTTACAGCTGGAAGATACTGACATTTTTCCCTCCTTATCTTTTCTGACTGTTTTTCGCTAGTTTTGCATTTGGCTAGGACCAGTGTCATTACTGGTAGCGTGATGGGATGCCTGAACCCTACAGAGGTCACACAGATAGTCCAGAAGGTTTACTGTCTCTACCAGCACAGTTTCAAGAGCATAGAGGAGATTCTAGGACAGGTAGTCACTCTGAGAGAGCTTGACAGGATTTTGGAAGGTCCTTAACCAATCAGTGTGACCGGTATCTACTCCTTTGTGCAAGGAGGAACAAGATGATCACTGCCAGGCTACAAAATGATCTCGAGCAGGCCACTGGTGTGAATGTCTCTGACCAAACAATCAGAAACAGACTTCATGGTCTGAGGGCCTGAATTTGCCATATTATACCAGAACTGGCAGGTTCACCACTGGCACCCTGTATTTTTCACCAATGAGAGCAGGTTTTAGGGTCTTGTTCACAAGTGAGTGGAGAGGAAACTGAGAGATTGACAAACGCATTGGGGTGGTGTCCACAGTGATGCAGACGCTGTACCAGTCTGTCATGGTGAGAGACAACAGAGAGCTGAGCACAAAAACGAAGCTGTCAATTTACCCGCCAATCTACGTTCCCACCCTCACCTCCAGTCACGAGCTCTGGGTAGTGACCGTAAGAACTAAACTGCAGATACAAGTGGCAGAAATGGCCTTTCTCTGGAGGGTGGCTGGCCACTCAGTGTAGAGCCACTATTCCTCCATGTCGAAAGGAGCCAGTAGAGATGGTTTGGGTATCTGATTAGGATGCCTCCTGGGTGCCTCCTGGGTGAGGTATTCCAGGCATGTCCCACTGGAAGTAGGCCCCGGGGCAGACCCAGGACACACTGCAGAGATTATTTCTCTTGGTGGCCTGGTAACACCTCTGTGTTCCCTGGATAAAACGGAGGAGGTGACTGTGGAGAGGGATGTCTGGGGCTCTCTCCATAGGCTGTTGTCCCTGTGACTGGCACCTACACTGGTGCAGTGGGCCTGGGTTCTTCCTGATGCAAAACAATACCTGCCTTTGTCAGGTATGTTACTGTATACTCCTTAGTACCATTTTGAGGTGCTGAAATGAAATTTCAGCAAAATGGACTGCTGTATCATATTTTACTTTGATTTTCAGGCCTACTTTGAATTCAGCTCTCTGTAAGTTGTTAATTTTTTGTGTGGCATCCATTCATTCCTGACACATTATTCAGTTCTTGTCAGTATAAATTTCCAACAAAAATTTTCCCCTTTGTGATCTTAAGGAAAAAATCATATATTGCTAAAGTTTTTTCAGCAGTGTATGATAGTCAGAATTTTTAGTTGTTGTTGTTTTTAAACTTTGAGACATTCTAACAGTCAAGAAAGACAACACAATAGATTGGTGCAGCATAGAGTTTTGCATAGCAGATTTCTGGTGCTGCCAGGGGCAGTGTGAACAAAAAAAAGTGCAACAAAGTGCTTTTAACTCGCATTCATTGCAATGGCCAAGAGCATAAGGTATGAAACTGCTGGTCTTTCAAATTAAAGAGACTTTCCAATAAAAGTAATTTCATTAGCAAAATTCTGGAAAATATTTTTTTATAATGAAGAACAAAGCATTATGGGTATCCTAACTAGTAGTGCGATATCTTTTCACAAAAGTAAAAATGCAGGCTCATGCATCTATGAGTTATTGGTGGGGACAACAATAGATCCATATATGTTTTCTCACAATTTAAGCATTATTGCACTATTTCAAGAGGGAGACTCAGTGGAGGTAAAGTGAGTGGAGAAAACATGTTGGTTAGACTCAAAGTTTTTATTATAATTACCCTTACCAGGACATTAGCTATACATGCTATGTAATTCTATTTACTGGATGGGTGGGTGATTCAGCTGCAGCTGAATACGTTGTCAGAATGATCATTAATCACTGACGTAACTTACCATCCTTCTGTTGTAAATTCAATGGGGATGATAGAGTTGTTATTGAAACTGCTGCTGATACTTGTGGTTTTTTTGTTGTTGCTTCTGTGGTTGTTGCTGTTGTTGCAAAAGGTCTTGATGTTGTCTCTTTTTTGTTGTTGTTTCTGTGGTTGTTGTTGTTGTAGAAGGTGTCGATGTTGTCTTTTTTTGTTGTTGCAGGTCTCGATGTTGTCTTTTTTTTGTTGCTTCTGTGGTTGTTGCTGTTGCTGCAGAAGGTCTCGATGTTGTCCTATTTTTGTTGCAGAAAGTCTCGATGTTGTCTTTTTTTTGTTGCAGAAGGTCTCGATGTTGTCTTATTTGGTTTTTTTTGTGGTTGTTGTTGTAGAAGGTCTCGATGTTGTCCTTTTTTTTGTTGCTTCTGTGGTTGTTATTGTTGCTGCAGAAAGTCTCGATGTTGTCTTTTTTTTGTTGCTTCTGTGGTTGTTGTTGTTGCTGCAGAAGGAATCGATGTTGTCTTTTTTTTGTTGCTTCTGCAGCAACAGCGATAAACACAGAAAGTCTTGATGTTGTCTTTTTTTTGTTGCTTCTGTGGTTGTTGTTGTTGCTGCAGAAGGTCTCAATGTTGTCTTTTTTTTGTTGCTTCTGCAGCAACAGCGATAAACACAGAAAGTCTTGATGTTGTCTTTTTTTTTGTTGCTTCTGTGGTTGGTGTTGTTGTTGCAGAAGGTCTCGATGTTGTCTTATTTGTTGTTGCTGTGGTTGGTGTTGTTGTTGCAGAAGGTCTCGATGTTGTCTTATTTGTTGCTTTTGTGGTTGCTGTTGCTGCAGAAGGTCTCGATGTTGTCTTTTTTTTGTTGCTTCTGTGGTTGTTGTTGTTGCTGCAGAAGGTCTCGATGTTGTCTTTTTTTTGTTGCTTCTGCAGCAACAGCGATAAACACAGAAAGTCTTGATGTTGTATTTTTTTTTGTTGCTGTGGTTGGTGTTGTTGTTGCAGAAGGTTTCGATGTTGTCTTATTTGTTGTTGCTTCTGTGGTTGGTGTTGTTGTTGCAGAAGGTCTCGATGTTGTCTTATTTGTTGCTTCTGTGGTTGTTGTTGCTTCAGAAGGTCTCGATGTTGTCTTTTTTTGTTGCTTCTGTGGTTGTTGTTGTTGCTGCAGAAAGTCTTGATGTTGTCTTTTTTTTGTTGCTTTTGTGGTTGTTGCTGTTGCTGCAGAAGGTCTCGAAGTTGTCTTTTTTTTTGTTGCTTCTGCAGCAACAGCGATAAACACAGAAAGTCTTGATGTTGTCTTTTTTTTTGTTGCTGTGGTTGGTGTTGTTGTTGCAGAAGGTCTCGATGTTGTCTTATTTGTTGTTGCTGTGGTTGGTGTTGTTGTTGCAGAAGGTCTCGATGTTGTCTTATTTGTTGCTTCTGTGGTTGTTGTTGTTGCTTCAAAAGGTCTTGATGTTGTCTTTTTTTGTTGCTTCTGTGGTTGTTGTTGTTGCTGCAGAAGGTCTCGATGTTGTCTTTTTTTTTGTTGCTTCTGTGATTTTCACTGTTGCTGCAGAAGGAATCGATGTTGTCTTTTTTTTTGTTGCTTCTGTGATTTTCACTGTTGCTGCAGAAGGTCTCGATGTTGTCTTTTTTTTTGTTGCTTCTGCAGCAACAGCGATAAACACAGAAAGTCTTGATGTTGTCTTTTTTTTGTTGCTGTGGTTGGTGTTGTTGTTGCAGAAGGTCTCGATGTTGTCTTATTTGTTGCTTCTGTGGTTGTTGTTGTTGCTTCAGAAGGTCTCGATGTTGTCTTTTTTTGTTGCTTCTGTGGTTGTTGTTGTTGCTGCAGAAAGTCTTGATGTTGTCTTTTTTTTGTTGCTTTTGTGGTTGTTGCTGTTGCTGCAGAAGGTCTCGATGTTGTCTTATTTGTTGTTGCTGTGGTTGGTGTTGTTGTTGCAGAAGGTCTCGATGTTGTCTTATTTGTTGCTTCTGTGGTTGTTGTTGTTGCTTCAGAAGGTCTCGATGTTGTCTTTTTTTTTGTTGCTTCTGTGGTTGTTGTTGTTGCTGCAGAAAGTCTTGATGTTGTCTTTTTTTGTTGCTTTTGTGGTTGTTGTTGTTGCTGCAGAAGGTCTCAATGTTGTCTTTTCTTTTGTTGCTTCTGTGATTTTCGCTGTTGCTGCAGAAGGTCTCGATGTTGGCTTTTTTTGTTGCTTCTGCAGCAACAGCGATAAACACAGAAAGTCTTGATGTTGTCTTTTTTGTTGTTGCTTCTGCAGTAACAGCGATAAACACAGAAGGTCGCGATGTTGTCTTTTTTTTGTTGCTTCTGTGGTTGTTGTTGTTGTTGTAGAAGGTCTCGATGTTGTCTTTTTTTTTTGTTGCTTCTGTGGTTGTTGTTGTAGAAGGTCTCGATGTTGTCTTATTTGTTGTTGCTTCTGTGGTTGGTGTTGTTGTTGTAGAAGGTCTCGATGTTGTCTTATTTGTTGTTGCTTCTGTGGTTGGTGTTGTTGTTGTAGGTCTTGATGTTGTATTATTTGTTGTTGCTGTGCTTGGTGTTGTTGCTGCAGAAGGTCTCGATGTTGTCTTATTTGTTGTTGCTGTGGTTGGTGGTGTTGTTGCAGAAGGTCTCGATGTTGTCTTTTTTTTGTTGCTTCTGTGGTTGGTGTTGTTGCTGCAGAAGGTCTCAATGTTGTCTTTTCTTTTGTTGCTTCTGTGATTTTCGCTGTTGCTGCAGAAGGAATCGATGTTGTCTTATTTGTTGTTGCTGTGGTTGGTGGTGTTGTTGCAGAAGGTCTCGATGTTGTCTTATTTGTTGTTGCTGTGGTTGGTGTTGTTGTTGCAGAAGGTCTCGATGTTGTCTTTTTTTTGTTGCTTCTGTGGTTGTTGTTGTTGCTGCAGAAGGTCTCGATGTTGTCTTTTTTTTGTTGCTTCTGTGGTTGTTGTTGTTGCTGCAGAAGGTCTCGATGTTGTCTTTTTTTTGTTGCTTCTGTGGTTGTTGTTGCTGCAGAAGGTCTCGATGTTGTCTTTTCTTTTGTTGCTTCTGTGATTTTCGCTGTTGCTGCAGAAGGTCTCGATGTTGTCTTATTTGTTGTTTTTTGTGGTTGTTGTTGTTGTTGTTGTAGAAGGTCTCGATGTTGTCTTTTTTATTGTTGCTTCTGCAGCAACAGCGATAAACACAGAAAGTCTTGATGTTGTCTTTTTTTTTGTTGCTTCTGCAGCAACAGCGATAAACACAGAAGGTCTTGATGTTGTCTTTTTTTTTGTTGCTTCTGCAGCAACAGCGATAAACACAGAAAGTCTTGATGTTGTCTTTTGTTTTGTTGCTTTTGCAGCAACAGCGATAAACACAGAAGGTCTCGATGTTGTCTTTTTTTTTGTTGCTCCTGTGGTTGTTGTTGTTGTAGAAGGTCTCGATGTTGTCTTATTTGTTGTTGCTGTGCTTGGTGTTGTTGCTGCAGAAGGTCTCGATGTTGTCTTATTTGTTGTTGCTGTGGTTGGTGTTGTTGTTGCAGAAGGTCTCGATGTTGTCTTATTTGTTGTTGCTGTAGTTGGTGTTGTTGTTGCAGAAGGTCTCGATGTTGTCTTATTTGTTGTTGCTTCTGTGGTTGTTGTTGTTGCAGAAGGTGTCGATGTTGTCTTATTTGTTGTTGCTGTGGTTGGTGTTGTAGTAGTACAAGCTGTTGATGTTGTCGTTTTTGCTGCTGATGTTGGCGGAGGTGGATTGAGTAAACATAAAGGTGGTTTAATAAATGTAATTACAGGGATTTTAAAGGTACAGAAAACTTAAGTATTTAGAGTTTTTCATGCGTTAATTATGTTAGCGGTCATAAAAATAAATTTTTGGGAAAATTCCAGACTGTTTCCAAATTAATTATTAAAATTCTAAATCACAGGGTAATTTAACAGGTTGGTGTGAGAACTTCAGAAACGGCTGACCTCCTGAGATTTTCCTGTATACCCGTCTGTAGGGACCACACAGAGGACCTTTCTGTGAAGGGCTGCACACTGACCAGTACATTTAAAACATGACACTGTTTTGCAAATGACTATTCTGCACTTGTAAAGACCAGAGTCTTGACTTAAAAAACTAGAATTTTCTGTAACAAAATGTTTATTTAGCTATTTGACAACAGTTTGGTGTTCTCTAGTGCAACACAAAGAAAAGCTTACTTGCAAAATATTGAAATGTGTCAAAATGTTAATCTTAACAGATAATACTTAGTAAATGTGATCAAATGTATTTTGTATTCTTAAAGTTTCTTTAAAGTCAGGATTTTTACACAAAAACAAAAACAAAACAAAAAACAAACAAAAAACCTTGGAGGTTTCTTTAAACATTTTTTCTTGAATATACCTCCATTGGATGGAGTCTGACTGCTTTTAATCTCATTTTTGGGCAAAGAATAGAAAGACAGCCCCACCTGCCAAGCATTGAAAAAAATGTCATTTTTTTCCACACTGTAAAATCTAATATTGTGTTTAATTAAAAATATTAAGTAGGCTGAACTCAATTTTTATCAATTTGTTATTAGAACTCAATTTAAGTAAGTTACCAGTATTTTTTATGCAAAAACGCTGATCAACTCAATTTATTTGAGTTGTCTTAACTTAGAAAAACTAAGTAAGCTGGAAATTTTGTTTCTCAGTGTGGAAGGATGAAAGATGTGTTTTGAAAATGCCGCGTCACTACCGTCCTCCTCCCTAGCACGGATCAGTCCGCATGTTCATGGTGCTGTGGAGGTAAGCACAGACGACACGAGAGCTCTCGATTAACACTCCTCGTTTATTCTCATCACCACACAACTGAATACTTTTCCCTCCAAAACACAGCAACAACACTTCCTGAGAAGTGGGTGTGAGTGGAGCCCTCCAGTGGTCCACCACACATGCCCCCCCCCCCCCGAACACCCAGTAGGGTCATCCCCTAGTCCAGAACCCTTGCTTTAACCCTTTAAGACCTACCATAGAATCAAGTCCGCCAGAGCTTATATTATATTTTTACATGCTGTAGTGCCATTTTTGGGAGCATTTCAAGTTGATATACATCAATACAACCATTATAGCCCAAATTTTAATAATATGTATGCATTAAGTGCATAGTAAGTACATAAATTGCAAAAAAGTTCAATAAACTACAAAAAATTTGAAAATCGTTTTTGTTTTTTTAACATATATTTCTAGTTAGAGAAATTTAAGAGGCTTATCCCTCAAAACTGTAAATACAAAAAAGTTGCACAAACTAGTTTCCCACCACAGGAAATTTATTTTAAGTGTCTTCATAGTTTTATTTTTGAAATACACCAATTTACATATACTGCAGGAAAAACGAAAATAAATATTATAATGCAAATTTGCAAAAAAGCAGCATATGCATCAAAATAAAGTATTTCCAGCAGTGCAATATGAGTCCTAAGCATCCCAGAAACGACACAGAAAGTCATAAAGTCAAACATAACTTTTAAAAACACCAGTATAGGCTCATGAGGCCCTGGTGGTAAAAAACTACATTTCCGCAAAATGACGTCACTTCCGGTTCCGGGCAGGTCATGGCGGACATGCGAGAGTTCACGCTGATGGACGTAGGAAGTGTTACGAACAGCTGATCGGATCGGCAAAGCATGTTTCTGGAATATTATGTTTTTGTTGCTGCAAGCGCTTTTTATGCAGTTTTTGCAAAGCTATATGTGGAAGGAAACTGTGACCTAGGACAAGCTGATGGCATAAGATGTAAGTACAACTCCTCCGGTTTCATATGCAAAAAAAAATATCGCGCTAGCTTACGTGGTTGCAGTGCTACAGGGATTTAAAAATAGTTACGCAAAATGGAGCGTGTCCGCTCCGACCGGCTTTAATCGTTAATCAAACGTCCAGAACGGCTGAACCGGGGAGGTGGGGAGCTGGCTGAGGGGAAACAAGCCTGAGGACCAGGCTGGCATGAGCGGTCAGGAAAAGCTGAAGATAGCTCGGGTACCGCCAGGTGGGGGGCGCTCCCAGAGGAAGAAGCAGGGTTGTCCAGTCCAGTGGAAGGCGGGCGGCCATGGCGGGGGGCCTGAGCCGGCACCACCTGATCATCCAGAAGCACATGTGCCGGTTTAAGTCTGTCAATAGAAACAGCCTCCTGCCGACCCCCAAAGTCCAAAAGGAAATGCTTCCGGCCTGGTTGAATAACCCTAAAGGGGCCATCATACAGTGGACGCAGCGGAGGCCTATGAGCGTCATGCCTGACGAAAACAAACTGCGAAGAGTCCAACGACCTCGGAACAAAGGTGTCGGGCAGACAATGGTGCACTGGGCCAGGAAGAGAAAACGAGTCTCTTGGGGGACGGAGAGACAGCACAGAGGGAGCGAAGCACGGGGGTGGGCTCTCGGGCAAGAATTCCCCGGGAACCCGGAGGGGCTGACCGAGGACAAGTTCAGCCGGGGAAACCCCAAGGTCTTCTTTAACCGCGTAGCGCAACCCCAGTAAAACCCATGGAAGGCGGTCAACCCAGTTGCCATCTGTGAGAGAAGCACGGAATGCGGCCTTAAGCGACCGGTGGAAACGCTCACACATCCCGTTGGCCTGCGGGTGGTACGCAGTGGCTCGGTGGACCTTGACCTTGACCCCCAGACCGTCAGCCATGGCAGACCAAAGCTCGGAAACGAACTGGGGGCCCCTGTCTGAGGTGATGTCAGCGGGGGGACCAAAACGCGAAACCCACGTTGACAAAAATGCCCTGGCCACTGCTGCTGCTGTAGTGGACGCCAGAGGCACTGCCTCGGGCCAGCGGGTTGTACGGTCCACTACAGTCAAAAGGTGCGTGAAACCTTGTGACTGCGGCAGAGGACCAACCAGATCCACATGCACATGATCAAAACGCCTCCCTGGAACGCGGAAGGATTCGAGGGGCGCCTGTGTGTGCCTATGGATCTTAGCGTGTTGGCATGGAATGCACGCCGCTGCCCAGTCTTTCACCGATTTACGAAGGCCTGGCCAAACGAACCTAGAGCTGACCAGCTTGACCGAGGCCCGGACGCCTGGATGAGAGAGGGCGTGTACGGAGTCGAAAATGCGGCGACGCCACAAAAGGGGAACTACAGGGCGTGGACGGCCGGTGGAAACATCACAAAGCAGGCTAGGCCCGCCATTCCACACGGGTCTGTCCTCCAGTACAAGGCCCGTTTGGCTCTTCTGGGAGCCGGAGTCGACCAGGAAACGTCTCCCGGAGCGCGAGTCTTCTATGAAGAGCAGTTTTTCTTTGTCGCCAGCGGTCGCGGCCGCTGCCAGGGTCGGAAAAGCGCAAGGCAGCAGGCAGCGGCGCGCTCCGGGGCCAAAACACTGATGGTAGAAACAGAGGTCCCGTCCGCGATGTCGCTGTGCCGCGATCTTTGCCATCAGCGAAGGATCGGATACGTCGGGGCAGGTCAGCGGGGAAGTCGAAGGCGCCGCCGGCGAGGCTGGAACTAGGTTGTGATCGTGGAAAGCGCGGGTAGCCAAGAGAATACGATCTGCTTCCTCAGCCAGGGAGCGATAATCCTTCGTGCCCAGAAGCGGAGAGTTGGCGAGGCCGGCTCTCACGGCCGCCGGCAGCTGTCGGAGGAAGATGTGGGCGAAGAGGAATCCCCCGTCGTCCGGTCCGAGAACGGATAGCATGTGCTCCATCAGTTCAAGAGCTGTACCGCCACCCAGGCCTGAGAGGGAGAGGAGCTTCTCGGCTCGCTCTGCGTCGGAGAGGGCATAGCGCCGAAGAAGCAGCTCCTTAAGGGCGGCGTACTTCCCTCGGGTGGGTGGGTCCCGGAGGAGAGTCAACGCACGACGGGTGGCTAGCGGGTTGAGAGAGGCCACCACATGGTGATATTTCATGTCGTCAGCCGAGATGCCACGAAGGGCGAACTGAGCCTCCATGTGCACGAACCACGACGGGGGATCGTGAAGCCAAAAGTCCGGCAGCTCAAGCGCCACAGCAAACGCAGCTGCAGCCGGAGGCAGAGGGCTGGCGGCTGCTGATGCATCCAGGGCAGAGTCGGTGCCACCATCGGACTGCAGCATGTTCGAGTCAGGGGTCACCAATGTGGAGGTAAACACAGACGACACGAGAGCTCTCGGTTAACACTCCTCGTTTATTCTCATCACCACACAACTGAATACTTTTCCCTCCAAAACACAGCAACAACACTTCATGAGAACTGGGTGTGAGTGGAGCCCTCCAGTGGTCCACCACAGTGCCAGCATTTTTTTCTGGAATATGTTGAGCAAACCCGGAGAAGCTTCAGCTCAAGATATTATTGTTGTCATTGCTGTGGATCTTTACCTGATACGCTGACTTGGTGAGTAAATGTTTACTTTCATTCAAACTGATTTTGTGGCTTCTCTTAGTTTAGCACCAGGTTTATAATCTTGCTAGCTAGTTAGTGTTAGCCTAGCGTTGCTGCTGCCACTGGGCTCATGTTACTTAAAAATTAACACCACAGCCTTAAAAACCCTATATAAAAATATGTCTGTGAAATTTTCTGTTGATTGTTTGAAATAAAAAAGTGAGATAAGAGCCCAGAAAAAATTTTTCGGGAGGTGCAGCCATTAGGGGTGGGGTGTGGGGGGTATTTTCAATTCATAGCCATAACTAACGAACTATATATAGCATGTTTAACCTGAGTAGCAAAAGACCGCAGGGGGGTTGAAAATGATACGCCAGGAGTTAGCTGTGCTCGCCAGCTCTATCGAGCCTTGACCTCCCGGTCAGCAATCGCGCTGGTGGATAACAGAGCTCTCCGAAAATGTCGAAGCACTTTTGCAAATATGTGATATTTTGATAAATTAAGTAGATATTTGAGCATTACACAGCTACATTCTTGCCCGAAAATATCTTAAAAGTTTATTTTGTGACCCAGAAATGGTAATCTGGGGAAAAGGAGGATCGCATTTGTCGGCCGCAGTTGTCGGAGCCTATGTATGCTTACTTGTGTGTACTTGTGGTCTCGTGGACTTGTGATACGTCAGAGACCAAGTACTGTTCCAATTCAAAGTACACATGAAGCCAAGAACTCGAAAAATTCCGGGATGTGTTTTTGCTCCTCCGGTTTTATCGAGCATGTATCGGTGGTGACTTGTGTGGACTTCAAGGTACTTGGTACAGCTAAATATCCCAGAATGCATTTCGTCCAAAACTCAAACGCGGCAATGGCGGAGGAGGGCAGCTAACAAACTTTTAAATATTACTTTTTCTGGGTCACAAAATAAACTTTTAAGATATTTTCAGGCAAGAATGTAGCTGTGTAAAGTTCAAATATCTACTCGATTTATCAAGACATCACATATTTGCAAAACTGCTCCGATGTTTTCGGAGACGTCTATGTTTTTTTAATGCAGCTTTTGAAGATCTGTGGCATCTATTAATGTTAAATCTAGCCTTTCTTTAACAACATAAGCAAACTGCTTTTATATTTAACCGACTTTTCTGTTTAATTACATTTTAAATAATAATAATAATAACAATAGTATTTGTTTTGTTAAAAAATGTGTTTAAAAACAAGCCACTAATCTGGAAAGCCACTAATCTGGAAAGCTATAATGCAGATTAGTGGCTTGTTAAATGGTTAAAGTCTAGGTTGGCTTTTTAATTGAGAATAAAGTAATATAGCTTGTCCTTCTAAAGAATTAAGTTAAATTCCACAGTTAAATCATAAGAAACATTATGTTACATATAAACCCTGACATATGTTAGATCTGGTCATTTTGCTTATTAGAAACTTTATATATTGGAAGTTAGCTTTTAACAAGCATGTAATGATTATATTTAAATTAGGTGGTCTTTTTTGTAAACACATATCTCTTTAGGCCTAAACTGACAGTGCCAATACCACACATTCAGACACAGTAGTAGATGGTGTTTTTAATACTATATATGTTAGTCTAATTTGGTTGTATGGGGTCTACATTGACCTTCTGTGTTGTAAGTTATAATGATTGCACAGCCATTAAGGATCAAATCAGCTTCTAAAACATTTTCTGTTTTTTCTCCCTCTGCTTGCTTCTTACTGTCTTTGAGACTCGGGACCAGCACTCCTGCTGTTGGACAGAAAGACATCAACTCAGTGGTAAGTATTTTGGTTTTTCAATATATTAGCAATTGTCAGTGACATTTATATTAATCAGGCTGAACTTTAATCATACTTTAGATCAGCCTGTTTTACTTCTTGTTTTCTTCTGTTATTAGACTTGAGATATGACTGCACTATGCTGTTGCTGGTGACTCCAGTTAATTCTACAAGACATGCTGTGTAAGTAAACAAACAACAACAGTTTGGTCTGCATTTCTTGAAAGATCACATCCCCCAAACTTAGTTTAGAGGGTCTACACTGTATATAGTGAAGTCTGCAAGTTTTCTAACAACAAAATTTGTTTTGTGCCCAAATCATTTTGCACATCATTAGAATGAAAGTTATTGACCATGTTTGCATAGCCTTTTTTAAAATGATGCTTTCATGACATTATTGTATGTTGGGTGGTGGTCAGGGCTATCCAGACTGACAAGTGGGACATTGAATGTCACCTCTCCGGTGGGGAGGGGGCCTGAGATTGTCTAAATTGGAGTCTGTTCTATACCAAATGCAGAAAAAAATATTTTAAGAAAGCAATTAAGTTCATGTTCCAAAAAATATGACTGTTTGCTTGCAGGACACCAGGAGAGATGAGTCCTCTGTCACAGATGGTGTGGTCAGTGAAGATGGTTGCCTGCAGGTTCAAGTTCATTGCATCTCCAACCCACATCCACTGCCACTGTACTTAAGGGAAGTTAAAGACTTTCTTCTGCACTTGGATCACCTCGATCCATGACAGTCATTCAGGCAGTAATGCCTGGACTGGAAACAAGCCATCCTTAAAATATTACAACATTCCAGCTCCTGTGTTGGAATGAAAAACAAATGTGTTGTTTAAATTAGAGACTGCACTTGTGACAGAACAATAAATATATTTTATTTTGATTATATAAGTAATGTAAGTACAAAACAAACTTGTGGTAGACCTAAACTTATTTTCAGAATAATTAAATCTGAGACTTTGTTTCATTGTAAGATTATAACAGTGATGGCAATATAATTGTTTGTTGTTCAAGAGAACAGTGTCCAGTATGTTGGCTGTTATACTGTTGTGCATTTGAAAATAAAAGTTGGGCTCATTTTAACATCATTACAAAAATTGTTGTTAATTATTTTTAATCATATTCAGGTTACCACAAATTGTTTTTTCATTTAGTTGAACTTGAAATGTTTGTCAGTAGGTAAACAATTAGTATTGTCCTGTCAGAAATATCAAGTTATTCTTAATACTGCATACTTGCAATGAATAAGTTGTCCTAACATTCATCTTAAGTAAGCTTTACTTAGTTTTTTTGAGTCAACAAGTTTGCATAGTTTTTTTTTAGTTCTAGAAACTAAATAGGTTTTTACTCTGTACTCAAAGTGAATAAGTTGCCTTAACTTTGTCATCTTAAGTAAACTTTACTCAAATTTTTTGAGGCAACGAGTTTGCATAGTTTTTTTGAGTTCAGGGAACTAACGAGGTTGTACAGTGTACTCAAAATAAGTAAGTTGCCCTAACTTAATTATCTTAAGTAAACTTTACTCAATTTTTTGAGTTCTGGGAACTAATGAGGCTGTACAGTGTACTCAGAATGGGTAAGTTGCCCTAGCTTAATCATCTTAAGTAAAACTTTACTCAATTTTTTTGAGGCAACGAGTTTGCATAGCTTTTTTGAGTTCTGTGAACTAATTCGATTTTACAGTGCATCTGCTAAACAGCAATTTCTAAAGAGAAAAAAAATATTTGTCTTTTGCAATAAAATGGAAAATATAAGTCGCACTGTATGTGTGTGCATCCTCTTTTAGAAGTGAAAAGAAATTTCTTGTTCAGTCAAACATGAAGAACCCGCTTTGTTGTTGTTGTTTTTCTGCTTTTAATGGCTAATCTTGATCAAATATAAAGTTTATGGCTGTTTGATGGTCAACTGGGTTTTTTTAAGGATTTTTTTTAAAGTAAATTGCCCTGACTCCCTTCAGAAAACATCTCTCTACATATCTGCATAACGGTTCTAAATCTTCTTCCCTGTACCTTTAAAGTGATATTTACCTGAAAAGCTGCAAAAAGAACAGCAGTCTGTCCATAACGCATGAAGTAACAAAAAATGTTTAGTGAAAGCCTGATTCAAACAAGTGGGGAAATAAATATTAATAAAAATGGTAATTAAATGAAAAGAGCTGGAGTAGCTTTTAAGATGGTGAACAGCAGCAGTGCAGCAGTCAGTGTGATTTCTAGGATCTGACATCAGCTAGAAGCAAAACACACACATGCACTGTTTCAGAATTAATAAATAAAATGTGTTTCCTACCTGGGTTGGGAGAATCTCGCTTACACACTTTTTCTAAAGAAAAAAGAAAAAAAGAGAAAAATATGGAGACAAGCAAGGTTGTGAATTTTAAAGTCAACACACTGTAAAACATCCCAGTCACACATTGTTTAAAACCGAAACAAAACAACAGAAAATGTGGATGTAGGTTTCAGTACCTGTACATACATCTCCACACTGACAGACACAATAGCAGCATGGATACACATGCTTACAATGACGTAAACACAAAGCGCCGACCCAACGCATCAGAATCTGTCAGATGTCGGCTTTCTCATCCGACAGCATGAACGCAGACACGCTGTCGGGGCTGAAAGCCGACATGTCACAGATTCTGATGCTGTAGGTTTTGTCTCTCTGCAACCAAAATTCACTGAACCAGCAGCAAAAGAAGATCAAAACTATGCTTCACATTTGGTAAACATCGTCATTATTCCCTCTGACTTTTTTGCTTCCACAATAAAAATCACACTTCCTGCACAGCTCTCTCTCTCTCTCTCTCTCTCTCTCTCTCAGTGTACTTCAATGACAGTTTCCCATCTCAAATCTCTGTTTTCTGCATTATTCACTTGCTTATTATGCACTAGTCTACTGTTGTGTACAGCACTGCACTGCTGTTTTGTTTTGTTTGTTTGTTTTTCCAAAAATTACCTTTGACAAGAAAGTCTCATTTCTGCAGTTCAATACCGAAGAAATTTAAACTTTTTAAAATTATACCAAATTGCAAAATGCTTAGCTGTGTCTCTGATAAAACCTCTGTAACTTTGCTCTGCTTCAGCAGCATCAGGTAATGTTCATATGCTGATTTCAGTTTTTGATCTACTGCAGAATATTTTTAAGGTTATCTGCTATAAAATGCCAGGTCAGGAAAATCTCCTTCATGATTTTCTGTGTTTTATCCTCAGTTACTTTGACACAAAGGCATCTGCTGTGATGCTCACAATTCTGATGAAGTCTCACAAGTGTCAGTACTGATAAATGATCAAAATTATAATATTTCTGACTGTGTGAGGCAAAATTTCCCCGAATCGAATCAAATCGGGACCTTGTGAATCGGAATTGAATCGATTATAAAAATCAGTGACGTTACCCAGACCTGTGTGTGTGTACTTACCATACACGTTACAGACTTCTTCTGCAGTTAGGTTTGGTTGTCTTCCTTTTGTTTTGTCTTTGGTGAAAAAGAAGAAAAACGTTAGCAGTAAGAACCAGAAGTTAATTTTAGGTTTATTGTAGGAGATCCACATTTGAGAACATCATCAGAATGTTTTACGGTTTGAAAAAGACCTGCTCCTTTACTTTCTCTGAATTTCTAAAATGTCTAAGCTCATTACAACAGTCGGTGTCACAGTGTTGCTTCTCACAAAGACATTCAAGCAGCAAGTCTTTAAACTAACCACAGCTGAATGTTAGACAAGTATCAAAATGAGGTGATACCTCGTAGACCCTTGGCTATATCTGTCAAGCACATGAAGTGGTAGAAAGGGACACTGATGTTCTTATCCGTCTCGTTACATGGCGGTTCATAGTCCTGCAGGACAAACAACATGTTTATCAGATATAATCCTTGTTTAACCTGACCAGGAGTAGAAAACAACAAACAAAACTTCGAGGAGATGAGATTTTTGTTTCCTTGCCTCAAAACACTCCCGTAGAAAACAGGTTTCTTCTTTGTTTTCACAGTCTTTGCCTTTCATTAAACTACATACAACGATGTCCTGCAATGAAAGAAGGGCACATTTACCATTAACCAAATATAAGTCACTCCAACATAAATTTAAATACATTTTCACATTTTCTAGTTTTTAAACAATGTTTCACAAAGTTACCTCAGACTTGTTCATTATTTTGACAGGAATATTCTCTGGGAGCTTGTCTATTGTAGTTTTCTTCTAAACATAGAGAAATGGTAAAGAAGCAAAAGACATCATTGGTTATGTTTATTTTTAGTGAGTGATCATCACAACTGAAACTGCAACATGTCCAAAGAGAGTCAAATATACTGGCTGCTAGAACACAAATCTGCTGGGGTTGGAAGCTCCCAGAGGGCTGCAGGTTGTCTAAAACCTGATCCCAACACCCAAATCTGATTGTTTGGTTTGTCTGTCATTTCATTGTTTTAAAAAAAACTTGAAATGTAATCATTCAGAATTACAAGAAAATAGAAACAAAAAAATGTCACCAAAGGCACCAGGAAATTTTTGTATTATATATCTTTACTTTCAAAAAAAAAGAAAGAAGTTAAGTTAATGTACAATTTATGATGACACTGATCCCTTGTTGTTTTACACTCTCAACACATTGCATGCAAAGCTTACAATTTCTGACCTTGAGCCCACTACAAGTCCTTAAAAATGTCTTTTTTCCATCACTGACAACAAGTAAAAACTGTTAACTTGGAGCTCACACGTGTGTTACACACTGAAATAGACACAGACTTCCACACTTGACACTTTCTTTACAGACCATTTCAATATGGGGCAACTTTTAAAGTAGCCTATTAGCTTCTAAGATGTAGATAACAGCATAATGCAGTTAAACAGAAGAAAACACTCATTACAGTCACTGAATATTTGTTGTTTTGGGGCCTGATTTATATCATCCCTCATATTACCTTTTATCTTAGCAGCCTTGTCATCCAGCATTAGAGATCAGCCTATTAAGAAATTTAATAATAAGGGAAAAGAACATATTTTTTCTTACCCAGTCTGCTTTTTTGAAGTGGTTCATACAACCTGCTTCTGATGGCTCGATCAGGATTACCTGGTAGACAAAAGGTTGTTTAATTAGATGGACAAAATTACCACCATATGATGAACATAACATGTATAATACTATATAAACTACACTAATGCAGATCTAAATTTAAGAAGGACAGGCTACCAAAAAAATTACAAATGAGTACTTTGGGTCTCATAGCTTTTTAATAAAATCGGAAGTTACAGTAATCAACAAAACATTACATCTAAAAATATTCGAGCTCCTCTTGAAACTAGCACTAGCAAATCAAGTAAAACTGCAAAGGAACACTCACGCTTAAAAGCAACAGGCAGAGATAACAGCCGTGTGACGTCATGATGCCCTCTGTGATCTTTGCAAACTACAGTGAAATTAAAAAAGCAGGAGAAAGGTATATTATGGACACATAGACACACAGAAGATTTAAAAAGATTTAAATATTAATAAAACAAAACCCATAAAATTTGTTTCCCTGGCCAGTGCTGGCCAATGCACACGTTCACATTTTAAACATCATCTTGATGACATTTTAAGGCTTTAGGGTTAGATCAGTGTTGCAACGACTTCCATTTAGAAAGTTGTTGAGAGAAGAAGTAGGATTTGATGTGCCATACGAAGGCCATTATGAAAACTAGCTGTCTTTGAGGATGCTGATTTCATGAAAGTAAAATGTCAGCAGTTAATAGACAAAAGCTCAGATGACACGATCAACAGGCAGGTCAGCAATATCTGACACCTTCTCCCTCTCCCACCATCCCATCGCAGGGGGGATCTCCGCTGGTCTTGCACATGATAAATATTGTTTATTAAAAGAAGCGCTTTGACCAAGTAGCTACAATAACACTGAATATAATCTCTAAATATGTCCCATGATGTTATCACCACAGCTTTTCTCCAAATTGCTTTCTCTTTTTGTGAACAGCAAGTGACCCTGAGTGCTCTGCAAGAGCATCTTTTAAGTATACACTGTGATAGCTATGCACTGCAGACATTTCTTGTTTTAGCGCAGACAGCTGACTGTCACACTCTGAGAATGGCTTAAAGATAAGTGTAGTCAGCTCCACAAATCATGAAAAATAGCATTTACATTTATCTGCAAGAAGGGGAGAGAAACAATCAGTTCATGTGTATCATTTCACGTTGTATTGGGCTGTAGTATAGGCTGAAACCTGCGGTTAACATCCAAAACTAAATCATATAATCATTTAATCATACAAGACATAAAACACGTTCAATCTGAATTCATCATGGTGGAGGGCGGCATCACGGGCATCGGCAAAAAAACCCCCAAAAAAGTTGCTCATACTCATGCTGCCCTGACATCATGCCAGCGCATTTTGGGGATGGCATGATGGTTTCCTATAGCTCATTTGCAGGGAGTAAGGGCGCCCTCCGTTTGCGAGGTGCGCCTGCTGCACAGGGAGGAGAGGGCGGGGCGGCGGGGGATCCACCGGGTGGCTGGAGCAGCATCTAATAACCAACCCGCAAAATAAAACAAAATAAAAACAAAACAACAAACACGAAAACACCAGAAATTATGATACAGACTTATAATTTGCACCGATGTTTTTTCGAAATTCTGTACGCGAAAAGCGAGCGCGAGAGCCCTCGGTGCGCCTGCTCGCTGCTGAAGTCAAAGTAAACTTTATTGTCATCTCCGCTACATACAGTCCAGTATATAGAGACACGAGATGACGAGGCTCCAGTTACAGCAGTGCAAGTAAACAAACAATAAATATAAGAAGAGTAAGAAAATAAATATACACTTTAGGACTTGGGGTAAAGGGATCAATAACAATTTAAAATTTATAATTTACAGTTTGATGATTTAAAGTCTCACACACAACCCGTCGAAACGGGAGGGAGACCTGCTGCTTCCAAATAGAGCACATTTGATTCATAATATTGTCAATCCAAGTCCGTTATGTATTCATGATTTGAATCCTGGGTTGTGTGAAATCCCAGAAATAAACCCTAGACAAAGCGAATCTGTGAACTAAGGTGTAGGTCTATTAGGTTATGTTGTGGTGATCCTTGAGTTGGGGGATGGGTGTTCATACTGGAGTGCAAAATTAAAAACAATGGAAGACGGACAAGAAAAGTTCAAAGCCATCAGGTCCTCAGTTTAGAAAAAAGAGAAAAGAAGAGGAGGAGAAACGAGCAAAAGATACAGGTAAGCAGATGTGTCACTGGATAATGGCAGGTCATCCTGAAACAATCAGAATCAGAATACTTTATTAATCCCTAAAGAAATTATGTGGGTTACAGTTGGTCCAAGAAGAAATTGTAAAAATAGTAACAGTAACAGACTAAAGTCCAAACAATACATTATGTTACAGATTTTTGACATTTAAGAAATAGCACTAATATATACACATCACTCAGTTATGAATATCAAGGATTAACAGAGGTGATTATAAATAATTATCAAGAATATTGACAAGAATATGAAAGAGTAGAAAAGGAGGGATGGAGTGTTCACCCAGGGTGCCAAACAGGCAAGGACCGCCACTGACTGTAATGTCAGCAGTTAATAAACATGAGAGATTAAAAACAAGCTAAGATGACACAGTCAATATCTGAGGCCTTCTTACCCTCCCAGCATACCATCTCAGGGCAGATCTAGCTACAATAACACTGACTATGAATTCTAAATATGTCCCATAGGCTGTGTCCCAATTCAGGGGCCGCAGCATTCGCAGTCTACATGGGCCGGGTTGTCCAAAGACCGAGAGGGCTGGAAGTGCGAGGCTGTGAAATGGGACTGTTCAGCCTTCAGATTCGGTGGAGTTTATTAAACGTAGCCATCTGCTCCTTGCTCCCTAAAATATAACAGGACATTGGAGTCCATCTCACACTTCAGTTCAATCAGTTTTCTGTTTGACGTTTATTCAGCTGTGTAAAAACTATAACTTTAATCTTAGCCAAACCGATTTACTCAGTTTTATTTACTTACAAATTAAAACACAGAAAAAAGCCAAACAATAACATTTTTGTTACTTATATATCGTGCTTAACCCGAGTAGTGAAAGACCACGGAGGTCTGAAAACAATGTGCCAGGAGTCTGGTGTTCTCAGCGGCTCTAGTGAGCCTTAAACCCCGGGTCAGCTATCGAGCTGCCCAGCCAACATGTATATATGGGCCCCACCTGGTTTTTGCTCGGGCTGGATGGGTACCATGTGGGCATGGGTTCAAACTGGGCTTTTTGTATGGGGCCTACATGGGTTTTTCACATTAAACCCATATGCGCAAAACCAAGTGGGCACTTTTAGTAGGTCCTAGCTGGGTCAAACATGGGAAACACTTAACTTGGTCCAAAATGGGAAACACACGTAGGACCCACTTGGGTTTTCTACCTGGAATAGACATGGGCAAACACAGTCATGTAAGGATAGGCTGTTGTTGTGTGCCCCAAGTGGGGCAAAGTGAGGTAATCAATATATGTTTTAATATCGATGACACAGGTGGGGACCACCTGGTCAAACTATATGGGTCGCACATGGGTAAATGCAAGTCAGACCCTGAAAACATGTCTATGTGGGCCCCATATGGGTTATGTTAAGTTAATATGGGCATATATTTTATGTGGGCTCAAGATTGTTTAGTATATATGGGACCCAATTGGGTTTCTCACATTAAAGCCGACTTTCATATATTGTTTTAGTAAGTATCCAAAACATACAAGTTTCATTTATATAATTTTTCAAGGGATCTTATATCTGTTTTCACTCTTGTATTCTTTTAATACAAGTTTCACACAAGACAGATACAAACTTTATAAGATTTATATATATCTTTTCCGTATGGGTAAATCTGCAAAAAAAAAAACTGCAGCTACAAGTTGTGGAACTATTTCAGACAAACGTTTCCATCTCATCATCTGCAATACATCTAATCGAAACACTCAGCCAATTTCGACATTATATGCAGGGGTGCACATAAGTGGTCCGCAGATGCGCATGCGCTGTCAAAATAAAAGACGCGCACCAGATAAGAAGTTGCAACGCGCGTTTGTGTACATAAGATTTTCTGGAGGAGGACAGACATTTATTTAGAACTCTTAAAGATGTCGAAGAAGCAAGCTCCTTTAAGCAATTACTTTGGTGTTCCTCCACCTCCAAAGAAATGTCAGAAGAAGTCCGAAAGGCAAAAGAAGTGCGTATTCTCGGAAAAGTGGTTGCAGGAGGTGAGCTGGCTTCAAACAAATGATGAACGCACAGAGATGTGGTGCAGAATATGCCGTGAAAATCCCACTCTAGCGGACAAAAACAGTGCCTTTTATATGTACACAAACACGCATTGCAACTTCTTATCTGGTGCGCATCTTTTATTTTGGCAGCGAATGCGCACCTGCGGACCACTTATGTGCACCCCTGATTATAGACTTGTTTTTAATGGAAAAGTCTGAAAGTTAGTTGATCCTGTAATGGAAATCAGTGCATGGACTCGGCACCACACTTCGAGAGATCACTATCTGTGAACACTGTTCACTGTGTGATCCGCATCTGCACTGAGGATGTTTCTCTGAGCCAAAGTTCATTTAAAATGAAAAATCTAAATTTGAAATTTCTTTTCTTTTAACTTCAAGACATGTTGATGATGTCATTTAGCCATTTAAATCAGCTGTGTTGGATCAAGATATATCTAAAACCCTGCAGGACCCCAGCCATGAGGCCTGGAGCTTCCCAACCCTGTTTTAAAGCAACATCTGCTCCCATCCAGATGACACCTCTTGAATATAGCACAAAAATAGCAAGACGATACTAAAACACACACTGTAGTAGAAGAAAAGCCTGCCTGCCATGCAGACCTTTTATCAACTCAAACATTTAAAGTGTCATGAAACAAAAAAAGGAAAAAGTAGACCCGGACTGCTGAGCAGATAGAATCCTCCAGGATAACACTCCTCTCCAAACTTGACACTATCCAGATGGTTTTGAGACATGCTGTAGTTATCAACATTATTATTAAACAACAACATGTCTGTTGTGTAAATCAGATCAGTAACAGGCAAAGATTAGTCCCAACTTTGGTTTGAGGGTTTTAATCGATCATCACACAAACTTTTGTTCCTAAACAAGCAACAGATCAGCTGAAGAATCCTTATTGACACCTAGAAATTTACCTGGGACAGAATTTCAAAATTCAACTTTTAATTGTTTCACAATTGTTGCGCTTTATTTTGAAATTCTTACTTGGTAAAAGGTTTAAATGTAACTGAGATGCTCACTATAGGAAGGAATTATCAAAAATTTTTAAAAGTAAGCACTTTTAATACGTTTTACTTTTCAGAGTGAATATCAAATCATCTTTTCCATGTCTTTTGTTGGGTTGCATCACATTTTATTCTCTAACTGCTGATTCACATTTTGCAATCCTTCTCTCTGTGGAATTGTTTACTTGAGAGTTACACTGTAAGAAAAAGTCCTAATATAAAAGTATTTTACTGTGTATTTTACAGTTTTGTTCTGTTCTTCTAGAATATCATTCAATTTACATAAATAGACTGTGATTTCACATTTCAAATGTAAATTAACATAAAATCACTGTAATGTAATAAAACATAATTGTCTTGTTTTTTAAATATATCTGTCTGTACATATGCATATTTAGATTGTTAAAATACATTCACAAATGTATCATAATTTCACAAATATTTGTCCGTTATTTGAAAGATTGAACTGTTAAATTCAAATGTACTGCTATGGACAAATATATGACATGATTCTTATAAACTTTTTTAACATCAAATAATTATTACTATTACAGCTATTTAGGACGATCGTGGCTCAAGAGTTGGCAGTTCACCTTATAATCAGAAGGTTGCCGGTTCGAGCACCGGCTCGGACACTCTCGGTCGTTGTGTCCTTGGTCAAGAAACTTCACCTACCGCCTACTGGTGATGGCCAGAGGGGCCGATGGAGCGATATGGCAGCCTTGCCTCTGTCAGTCTGTCCCAGGGCATGCAATCCATTATTATTTAAACCAACTGTTAACTGTATATTTCTGTACATTTAAGTATTATTATACATATTGCCACATTCATTGACCTTGTTTATAGGTAATTTCATTGTTTAATCACATTAAAATGTTCCTAATTGAATGTTTAAAAGCACTTGAAAAAGGCAAAATCCCATGTAAAATTAGGGCAACAAACTGTATTGTCATTACTGAAAATAACCGTATTTTTATGAGAAAGTTATTTTCTGTTATTTTATGGTATTATTTTGGCGCCCCAGCTGCCGGAATATTACTGTTTTTCTAGGATTTTTTTTTTAACAGTGTAGAAAAAAGCAAAGTTGGGGGATATAAAGAACAGAAAACAGCAGTCTCTTTTACAGCTCAGGCTTAGTGTTGTGTGGTGATGTTTGTAGTCATGGGGTCACTGCATAACTGAAATCTAAACCCCCCTTTTTTCCCACCGGCATAGCCTGCACTTCCTCTACATGGTGAACTAAGACCTTTTGCTGATAACTAAAGATGGTCTTCACTGTGCTTTTCTACAGATAATCAAATAAATCCACACAGAGTAGTCGTGGAGTCTTGCGCTTAGCACATTATACAACAGAGCTCTCTGTAAACAGCAGGGGTTACTTCCCACAAGGCTTTAAATTAACAGAAAGAAAAACTGTGTGTGTGCTGTTTGTGAATGACACAGACCGCACCATAACGAAAGGCGGGGCTGGCGTTACCCTGGACATGCAAGATGTCTCTCTAAAGACAATTTCCATTCAAAAAGGGGGAAAAATCAGCTGTTAAATAAATATTATTATAAATAATAAAGGAAATGTTTGTTCTGCAAATATCTTTATGACTCTGTGTTAATACACCTACTCCGTGTTCTACACTGTAATCAATCCAATCCTTTCTGTTCACTTAAAATATTTTTATTACTGATGTGTTAGATTCCTAGCAATTTGTGCTGCTGGCCACATCACTCATTGCCAAAAGGAACTGCAGCTACCTTGTGACAGGAATGTTTTCTCTGGCTCAAAATGACTGTATACGGACTATTTGACAAATTCTACCACCACCTGTTTTACCACCAATTTGGCTGATGAACAAGTTTTGGCAATAAAAAAGTACTTTTTCCTGCATGTTTTTAATTCATCACCGAGTGATTGTTAATCATTGCCTCGACATTGAGGACTCAAAGCTGTCAGCAAACTCCTCGAGGAAGACAGCTGAAACTATCAGAAGGCAGAAGGACGTGGGGAAAGTCGCGGGACAAGCATGGGTGAGATCCCAGGATTTTACTGTTTTAAAAGCGTGAACATGACCCCAAACTGATTGGTCTAACGCGAGAAACATGCAGCAGAAGCATGAATGCTGGTGACCAAGTTCGCCACGTACGTAGGTCACGTCGAAGGTGATAGTCATGCAGGTATGATACCCACGAATCCGCTCTTTGTACGTGTTTCGATCGTTAACGGTGAACGGCGACGGGATTAAAACACTCTGAAGTCGGATGATTGTTTCTGATTTACCCCCTCCTCCTCCCCCTCGGATGTGTGCGTGTAGCGACAGATCGATAACACGGATGAAACAGCTGACCTAGAACACAAACATCGTCTTTATTCTGAAAACGCGCTCTGCTCAAGGCGCACACATTATATGCCTGAACCAACTTTGCACAAATTTCACATTATTTTCGCTCGTCACACTGCGCACAAGATAACTTGAAAGGCGTCACAGCGCCACTGCTCAGCCACATTTCTATGTCCAGTTAACGCAACACCTATTTCGCAGAAAAGCTAAAGATGACCCAATTTCAGCGACACACACTGAACACACAGTTAGAATGCAGAATGCTCTTTGCAGCCTACCTTGGAGAGGTGCTGATCCATTCTGGCACCTTTACTTTCACTTTCAGCTTTTGTAGTGTTGCATGTCGTCATCCCCAGGAGTTTCCAGACCACTGCCCGGGGCCTATTTAAATAGACTACCGAATTATTTTTGTCACAAAAGTAATGAGGATTTTGGAAAGTTGTGGAAGTTCCGAATGTTTACTTGGCTGCATTTCATCGCTTTTTAATTCGGTCACTGTTCCTATAGGATCATGACCTGAACATGACATTTCATACAAATCCACTCTTCTAAGTTTGCCGTTTTCCCTTCTGACCAGACGCAGCTCTCTGCACCATATTGATCACCACACTGTGCTTATGTGCTGAAAGAGAAATGTCCTTGTCACCAAAACTGATTCTGAAGTATGATTTCACTAACTCAGAGGTTATATCACCCGTGGCAGTATATATTGAAACAACAACTGTAATCCCTACGTTTCGATTTTTTTCTTGAAACACAATTATGACTTCAATCTCGAAATGATCTATAATAATTTATAATAATTAATGCAATATCCTTCCATCCTTTTTAGCAAAACATTATTTGTGTGTGTTTATACTTTTATATTTGCTATTTTATTATATTGTTATTTGATTCTGTGGAATGAATGATGAGTTATTAAGAAGGAGATTTTAATGCATGTTGAACACCATCTTGACCCCTTTCAGTTTGCCTATAGAGCAGGAAGAGGTGTGGAGGATGCTGTTGTCACACTCCTGCATCTCTTGTACAAGCATCTTGAGGCCCCCCACACCCATGCAAGATTATTATTTGCTGACTTTTCATCGGCATTCAATACAATTCATCCCTTCTTACTTGCTGACAAGCTTTACAATCATTTTAAGCTTGACACTAGTCTGGTCGGCTGGGTGACAGACTTTCTGACTAATAGGTCACAATGTGTGAGGGTGAATCATATATTTTCTGATGTGCTCTCCTCCTCTACTGGATCACCCTAGGGATGCTGCCTCTCTCCCCTTCTGTTAATTCTGTACACGAATGAGTGTCGCAGCAATTTCACGTACAGACACGTCCTGAAGTTTGCTGATGACACAGTGATCGTCAGTCTTCTGGTGGGGGATGAGTCAGGCCATGGGCAGGTTGTAGATGATTTTGTGGATTGGTGTGATGAGTCCTTCCTTTCACTAAATGTGTCAAAAACTAAAGACATGATTATTGATTTTAGGAAGTCCTCTTATAGCTCATCACCCAATATCATTAAAACTGCTGATATTGGGATCGTTGAGAGTTACAAATATCTAGGTGTGGTACTTGACCATAAACTATGTTTTGAATCTCATGCCGATGCCACTACTATAAAAGTTCAAGAAAGACTGTTCTTTTTAAGGAAAATGAGATCTTTTAATGTCTCATCTGAGATGTTGTCTTTGTTTTATAGAAGTTTTATCAAATCTGTGATGTCCTTTTGTATCGCTGCCTGGTTTGGTAACCTGACGGTGAAGAATAAGAATCGGTTGGATCTTTTGGTAAAAACGGCTGGCAAAATTTCAGGGCGCTGGCAAGATGGACTTTTGGCCATTTACAATAAAAATGTGCTTAGAAAGGCTGATTCTATTGTTAATTGTGCGAACCATCCACTTCAAGGTGAGTTTGAGTTGTTGCCTTCCAGCTGCCGTTTTAGAGTACCTCTGAGGAAGACCAAAAGACTCCAGGCTTCTTTTATCCCTACTGCATCCTGTCTCCTAAATGGCATATAACCGTTCTGGGATTTTCTACTACTATTATTCAGAATCAGAATCAGAAAGACTTTATTTATCCCCAAGGGGCAATTAACATACAACAGAGCAGCATGACGTTGAAGATAAGGACAGGGCATAAACAGGCAATAAGAGTGAAATAATAAATACACAGAATATACAATATATACACAAATTACACAGTCTTAAAATTAAAGTGACTGAAGGGTGAATAAATAACTGTAAGTGAGTAAAGTGTCGGCAGTATAAATAGAGTGTAGTTTATGTTTATAGGTGTGGGAAATGGTCGTATTGGCTGGAGTTAAAAAGCACGGTGGCTTTGGGCACAAAGCTGGCTCTCCTCGTCTCAGTCCTGCAGGAGATGCAGCGGAGGCATCGCCCAAAGGGGAGCCATTGAAATGTGGGGTGAAGAATGTGAGAGGGGTCGCTGATGATTTTGGCTGCCTGTGTAAGGGCCTGTTGGCTGAAAACCTGTGCCAGAGTTCTGACAGGCAGTCCATTGATTTTAGAGCACACTGATGCAGTGTGCAGAGTGCAGCACACTGCAACAGTGTCCTTTAAAATCATTGGACTGCCTGTTTGTTTGTTTTTTGGTTTTGTTTACTTTTATCCTGTTGCTAAACAGATTTCCCTTTTGGGACAATAAAGAATTTGAAATGAATTGAGTGAAAGCATATGAGAATGTGTATATGCTAGTCTGCTCTACTCTAATTTCAATGTACAACTACAGCAACAATAAAGACATTTTTTAAATCTTTATAATAAATCACTTATATCGAGGATAAATATGTTGAATACTTACTGTAGTGAAGTAAGTACATATTAATGCACATTTTAGCTGTACACATAGACAGCATGCTTGAGACAAATATTTTAAATATGCAAATTAACCTTTAATGTCATAATACTTGTATTTTACAGAGAAAAGTTATGCTTGGTTTTCTCAGAAGAAAACTCAACATTGAATTGCAATTCAAAATGGATTAAATGTAACTTTTGAAAATAAAAATGCATGATTGTAAAATTTACCACAAATTAGCATCCATACCCCCCACCCCAAATGTTATGAACTGATTGACAGTCATTTGATATTTTTATTCAAAAGCATCAGTGCACTTGACGATAGAAGGGCAACTGAGGGGAGAGAAATGGAAAAAATGATGGAGGAACACCACCAACAACAGAAATACAAATTTTATCAGAGACCACCTTGTTTTTGAAACAGCGAGACAGTGAGTCATTATGGCTACGGGCTATGGCGTGCATAGCTGTGGCCAAATAGACCCCCCCCCCCCCCCCCCCCCCCAAAAAAAAAAAAAATAAATAGCTTATTTGACTTGATACAGTCATGTAAGTCCTGTGTGTGTGTTTATAAACTGTTTATTTTCCCACTTTGAGGTTAAAAGATGTAGCTCAGACCCTCCACCTACACCCACTACCAGCACCCACCCACCTACTCACTCATGTCTCACATTTAGAAGTCAATGTGAGACGTGCCTAAACCTGTGAGGATGGGTTTTTTGTTCACTTATGCTTTCTTATTCCAATAGCCCACTTGTCTTGACTCAGTCAGTGACAGGCTCAGGTAGCCTGCCAGGAAAAACATGCATCCTTACTAGATGTCAATCCTAGGTACAAGATCTGAAATCTGGTCAGTACACTGTCTGAACTTGGGCTCTCATATCTTCTTGTGGAACAAACACTTTCTCACAACTCTCTACAATATGTCAAGTATGGCTCCTGTTACTCTTCTGCCCTCGACCTCAGTACTGTCTCCAAATAGGGCTGTGTGCTTTAACCAACACATACATACAACTGCAGCTCAATCCATTCCACTGACACAGTTATAAAGTTGGTTGCTCATGGTGCTCATATATGGGAGAGATGAGGTCGGTGCAAGAGCTAATCAGATAGAGCTCAGCAAACAATCTGACATTGAATATGAGGAAGACAAAATTCATCGTAGACTTCAAGCAGAGCAGAGCCTCCCCTGATCATCAATGGAGGCTCTATTGAGAAGGTCCGTGATTTTATAGGATCATTATTTCTGACCACCCCAGTCTGCCAACACCAGACCTACAGTTAAGGTAGCTTAGCAGCACCTGTATTACCTGAGGTTGCTGAAGAGGAACTGTCGGGATGAGAATCTGCTGTGGCCTATCGTTCCAATGGGAATTGATACGAATTGATTAATTGTTGTGATCAATGTTGAGGTTGTTATTCAAAAAAAGTAAAGTAAAAAAGTTGTTACACATATGACACAGAACACTTTTCTTAAAAGTCATGCAGTATGTTATCAGGAGAAAGACATTCATTATACTACCTGTTCTCTAGAATATCTCTCTACACCATTACATATTCCATATGTACGGGGTACGACCCCCCCCCAGTCGTGGCACATGGATACTTCTTTAAGACACTCCGGCTTGCCTGGCCGCGCCCCACAGCTCATGTATAAAACAGCTGTGCCTGCCATATTGCGACCTCCACAGTAATCGGATTCATGTAAATTCAGTTAAATCGACTTTGACAGCGAAAACTAAATTGTGTTTTTGTTACTATTGATGCTGCTGATAAATAAATTTGGTTCTAAGCATTTTTTTAACACTCTAGTTTGTTAAAAAGAATCACCATCCCTTCAGCTTGTTCATGGCCAAAAGTGTCCATGTGTTATGTTTTTGTTTCTTTGCTACTTTTTCTGCATAAAGTTTTTTTCATAAATATAAAATAGTCATTACTTTTTACATTTTTAATCCTTCAAACACCTTTTTCTAGTATAATGCACTTGTTTGAAGACAACCTCAAACCTCACCATTTCATATATCAGCAGTGCTACTGGAAATTATTGTACAGTGGTCCCTCGCTATAACGCGGTTCACCTTTTGCGGACTTGCTGTTTCGCTGATTTTTTTTTTTTTTTTTTTTACAGCACATTGTGTTGTGCGTTCTGATTGCTGTAGACCATTGTCAATCAATCAATCTGCCGTGTCTCCTGTACAGCAGCAGTCCCCAACACCCGGGCCACGGACCGGTACCGGTCCGTGAGTCGTTTGGTACCGGGCCGCAAGAGTTGAGGCTCAGGTGTGAAATGTATGGTTTTCAGGGTTTTTATTGTTTCCCTGGGTCTTTTCCCGTGTTGTAGTCGTGTGTCTTATTTTGAAAGAACTATTTACTCGTTACCATAGCGACCAGAGAGTATCAAGAAGCAGAGAGGAGGATGTTACTCTCAATGTTGTTGGCGCATTTCAGGAGGACACTACTAATAAAGTTACACAATTACACAGCTGAATTCGCGTTTATTATTATATTTACAAAATACCACAGTTTTTGTCTTTGTCTGTATCATTTTATTTTGTTGTATTTATCCGCGACACCTTAAAGGCCGGTCCGTGAAAATATTGTCTGACATTAAACTGGTCCGTGGTGCAAAAAAGGTTAGGGACCGCTGCTGTACAGTACAGAGTTTGTCGAATTTACATAAATCTTCGATCGCTAGCAGTGTAACTCTGAAGTGCGGTACTGTATGTTTGTAAGTTTCCTCCCCAACAAACACAGCAATGCCAATAAAATGTTTTGCACGGTTTCATTTTATAATGCTGGACTTATGTTTCTATGAAGGTTTGAACTTTAAGAGTGTTTAAACATTAAGACAACAGTCTTAAAACATCTATAATAATTGTAAAAAATAAAGTTGGCCACTTCGCGGATTTTACCTACCGCGGGGTATTTTTATTCAATTCAAATATTTATTGTCATTGTCAGAAAAACAATGAAATTGCGTTTGGAGCTTCCATACACCCGTGAATAAAATAATGATAAGTGTAAATATGACTCCAGTGCAATAAAACAGTCCTTAGCAACAACATACAACATGACAAGTAATATTTAGAAGTTGGATATGGTTATTGTCGAGCCCGTTCTCACTCCCGAGGCGTAACATCCCGACGTTTTGTCACGTCCTGCGGCGTTCCTGAGGAACGCGAAAGGTGACCTTCCACGTTGTTATGGTACGCGGCGGTTTCCAGCCCTGTACTGCAGCCCTAAACTTAACCTTATCACTAAGCCTAACCATAACCTTATGCCTAACCTTAACCATAACCTTATGCCTAACCATAACCTTATTCCTAACCTTAACCATAACCGTATCCCTACGCCTAAACCTAACCTTATCCCTAAACCTAACCATAACCTTATGCCTAAACCTAACCATAACCGTATACCTAAGCCTAAACCTAACCTTATCGCTAAACCTAACCATAACCTTATTCCTAACCTTAACCAGCACTTTAATGAGGTGAAATAGTGTTTTCTAAAGCGATTTTAAGGGAAAAAGCGAAGATGTGTAGATTGAGTCCAAACGGTTCTCATGTGTCCGCAGTTTTCCGATGTCGTGACGTAGGAACGCCTTGGGTGCCCGAAAACGTAATATGTTGACGATTTGTCACCTAACGTAATATGTTGACGATTTGTCACCTAGCGTAAAATGTTACGATTTGGGAGTGAGAACGGGTTGGTATTGTCCGTGAGAGAGAGGGGACAAAGAGTTCAGAAGCCTCACAGCCTGTGGATACAGGCTGTTGGCCAATCTGGATGTTCTGGCCTGTATGGACCTGTACCTTCTCCCTAAGGGCAGCAGATGGAAAAGGTGGCGCGCAGGATGATATTGGTCCCGCAGGATACTGTGCACCCTCCTCAAACAGCGAGTGCGGAAGATATTACTAATCTCTGGCAGAGTTGTTCCAATAATTCTGCCAGCTTCTTTCACCACCCGCTGTAGTGCTTGCTGATCGGCCTTGGTGCAGCTGGGGAACCACACTAACAATCCATACATCAGAACGCTGCTAATGGCACAATTATAAAAGTTCAGCATCAGAGGTCTGGGAATGTGTGCACTCCGCAGTCTCCTCAGGTAGTAGAGGCGCTGTTGGGCCTTCCGTGCAGCTAAGGTAGTATGGTTGCCCCAGGACAGGTCCTCGGTCACCGTTACCCCCAAGAATTTAAAACTGCTCACCCTCTCCACCTCCCCACCGCCAATAAAGAGAGGCAGATGGTTGCTGTGACCCTTCCTCCGGAAGTCCACAATGATCTCCTTGGTCTTTTTGGCATTCAAGACCAAGTTATTTTCGTGGCACCATGACTCTAGAGACATAACACCAGCGATAAACGAGGGACCACTGTATTATTAATAGTAGAGTCTGGGACATCTAATTGATTAATATCAACATTGATTATTATGCACTATTATTTTTGTTCAAGGAGAGCAAAAAATATAAAACTCTCTCTCAGCTTGTTCGTTGCCAAAAATGGCCACCTTTTATGTATGTTCGCAAAATGCTGTAAAATCTATATTTATTAAAACATTTATCTACTTTTACCGACTCGACTCTTAAAATTAGCACCAGTCCTTTTCATCAAAACCAAAATTTTATCTACATTTCTTTTTTTTACTCTTTAAATGCCAGTTAGGCTATATATGTTACCAGTAACTTTTCAGATAAAAAGGTGATAAAGTCCTAATGGTTTCATAAATCTTCCTATGTATTTATTTTTTTCATATAAGCATCGGGGACAAGGCTGTCTTGCAATTGCTGAGGTCACTAGAGTATTTCTTCAAGGATCACTCTTCATTTGTAGGTTTTAGTGGACTCCTAGTACTGTGAAGTAGTTTTCATGGGACAAAGGAATTGTATTCCAAGATCTGGGAGATTGTAGAAAAGAGCAGTAATGCCCTTCTTGCCATCTTTCCAGAAAAATAAGTGATCTGGAAGCTGTTAGGCTTATTACAGCAGCAGCACTTTCTGCACCTGCATAAACTCCAGGACACATTTACTAACAGTGTTTGTTGATGTGTGTGCTGCAGCTTTGAATTATTTTTTTTTAAGAGTTAATATTTTGGCTATGGTGTCTTGTTATGTAATGTACAAGAGTAAAAGTGTTTTTAGCATGTGCTTCAAAGCTAAGTTTGACTGGGAAACTCAAAGCTCAATAGTCTGTATCAACAAAAATTCACTGCAGCCTGTATAATATTTGATGTGTCATAATTTATTCCAGTCTATCTTGCAAATACATATTTGCGTTGCAATGTCATGCACAAACACACACAACTATTAGATCCTTAAGATCAAACCTGTGTCATTTGGTCCACTGCAGTGTAGTAGTCAAAAAAAAAAAAGAAGTGAAGTGGCCACAAATGGCCAGGATAGAGCCCAGAGGGTTAATGCGTAAAATGTATAAAAATATTATTGATTACAGGGTAATACATTAATGTTAATAGCAACTGTAAGCTTTTTACTTTGAAGTTACAAGTATAAACAATGCTGTTACATTTACACTTAAATTTTTTACTAGAAGTATGGACATTGAAACAAGGGAACGACATTTTATAATAATCGGAATTCTGTACACTGAAAAAAAACCCACCCAACAACACATAAAAAACACAAACAAACAGCCAGGGCCTTCATCTGTCCATTAAATGTCAAACATCGCATTGACCCGTAGTCCCTGCTCGTCAGCACATGCTTTCAAAAAGAGCTCCATGTCCTCTGCAAACTGAAAAACAAAGAGGAAGAAGTCCCTCTACACAAAAACACTGCAGATGACAGGCCAGGCAAACATCTATTGATCTGTTTGAATGCCTCCTCATCATGTGAGCCTTGAAGTTTTTTTTGTAAGAAGACTAAGACCACAGTGCTGCTTCTTTCAGTTAAGACAGCTAGCCAAGGTAAAGCCATACCTCCCGGCTAACGTCTTTGAACGTGTTATTCACCTTTTCCTTACTTGCAGATTGGACTACTGCAATTCATTGTATTATGGTCTAGACCAGGCCACCATCCATCGTCTTCAGATGGTCCAAAATGCAGCTGCTCACCTGCTAACTGGTACCAAACGGAGAGAGCATATAACCCCAGTTTTAGCTTCTTTACATTGGCTTCCTGTCTCCTACAGGATCCAATTTAAACTTTTACTTTTTGTTTTTAAGTCACTTAACGCCCGAGCCCCTCCTTACCTTTCTGAGCTCCTCTCTGCTTATGCTCCAGGAAAAACCATGAGGTCTAGCTCAAAATTAATGCTGTCCATCCCACGGACTTATCTCAAATCTCGTGGTGATAGAGCCTTCTCTGTGGCAGGTCCCAGACTTTGGAATAGTCTCCCCCTAAATATTAGATCTGCACAAACACTTTAAATTTAAATTTAAATCACTACTAAAGACACATTTTTATGCCCTGGCTTTTAACACACTATGACCCAAGCATTCTGGTCTTATTTTAAATAGTTTTAGTTATTGTTTTAATCATTTTATTGTCCTATTATTGTTTTATATTGTTATTATTGTATTACATTGTTGTTTTTTAATGCCATTTTTATATTGTTAAGCACTTTGTGCAGCATTGGCTGTTTGAAATGTGCTATATAATGTTGAAATCTCAATTCTTTGATCTTTGGGCTGAAGGAAGAACAACACTCGGTGTATAAATGCTCAATCAACAATCTCTTTATTCCATACAATTCTCATTATTCCATACAACACGTTTGAGCATTAATCATCCGGATGGGGAGATGTGCATGAAGAGGGTAACAGCAGATCTCGACGTGTCTGACCATTTCTCACATTCTTATAGCTTCAGCCCCCCTCCAAAGTCATAAAACCTAAACATCCACATTCTTTCTCTCTCTCAGTGAGCCTAAGTTATGACCTTGGCTTCCTGTGCAGTATGTTCTGTTCTTTTCTAATCAGACAAATAAGGCCATGATTCTCTGAAAACAGTATTTCTTATAACGCAGCAGTATCATGCATCATAAAACAATATCATTCATTCACAATAAATCAGCAGTCTAATGTAATACAAATCAGTTTAATAAATGTAATAGTTATCCCGTTCTTCTAAGTCGGGAGAATAATGCAAACTAAAACTACATAATAATTTCACAATCTTTAATTAGGGGTATAACGTGGCATAAGATGATATAATAATCTCACAATAAATAAACTTGACCTTGACCGTGAGGGCATTTCATTTTCATGGACTTTCCACAAGCCCCAGTTTCATTTAGCACAGGGGGTAGAGCACATGAATGTTCTACCGAAGATTCAGAAAATGGTTTAGATGCTGGAGACAAGACATCGAGAAAGAGATGGGGCTCCATGGAGTGGGCAGCGGGAGAGAGGCGGGGCACCTCGGAGAGTTCAGTGGGAAGCAGTCCTGAATGCTGACATGACAATAATTGCCTTGCCATATCCCCACACTGTATGACTGTCATGTTACAGACAGGGCAGTGAAAGTGCACCGGCATATCATTTTGTCTGTAAGAGAGAAAACAACAACAACAACATGTAATTTAAATGTAGTTGTACAGAATGCAATCAGTTTATCTAACAATCAGATTGTACATATTAACAAAAATATCCAAGCCATCCTCAATAATGAAAGCAAAATGGTATGGATCACAAGAGCCGTCAAGAAATGTGGTGAACAGGAAAAAAAATTTTTTTAATGGAAACACACTTTTTTCTCTTGCTGATGAATGCACTGAACTGTACAATGTGAAAAGCAACTTTTAAGTCAACAAAGAGACTGCAGAAGTGCTGAAAAGAAGTGCATATCTCACTAAGAGAACCCAGGTTACACAGTAACCGTACGTTACGTTAGTTTCACGTTACTCTGTAATATGATCAGTTAACCATGTGAACCTATAGGCTACAGCCCCACACGACAACACAAAACCCTATCCAAATGAGCACACACGTTTCTCTTAGCATTTTGGTGTAAACACAAAGCCGACAACACAAATCAAAGATGAAAACTTTCATTAATGAATTCATTTTTTAAATAATTTCATTTATTCAAACATTACTAAAGTCATTTATTATATAATAATTTAATTTTAAACAAAAACACTATTTTAAATCTATTATTCAAACTGAATTATTAATCCATCAATAAATACTTCAAATCGACAATGAATTTCACAAAAAAAGAATTAAACTCTCAATAAAGACCTCATTTCAAAAACCATTTTGGGATTCCAAATTTAAAAAACAGATTTTCAAAAACGTTTTTCAAACAGAATTAAAAAAAAGAGAGAAATAAGCAAATGGATTCAAAATCAAAGATTTATTTCTGATATTTAAAATGGCAATTCCACTCCTCATTTGAAAATCCTTTTCCCTTTCCTGTTAGCTATTGGAATAACTATCTCATTTCTGAACTCCTGATGTCTGTAAACACTCAGTCCAGATGTTAGCGCGTTACGCTCGTGGGGCAATCGTGGCTCAAGAGTTGGCAGTTCGTCTTGTAATTGGAAGGTTGCCGGTTCGAGCCCCGGCTCCGACAGTCTCAGTCGTTGTGTCCTTGGGCAAGACACTTCACCCGTTGCCTACTGGTGGTCAGAGTGCCTGGTGGCGCCAGTGTCCGGTAGCCTCGCTTCTGTCAGTGGCTACAATGTAGCTTGCCATCACCAGTGTGTGTGAATGGGTGAATGACTGTATGTAGTGTAAAGCGCTTTGGGGTCCTTAGGAACTAAGTAAAGCGCTATACAAATACAGGCCATTTACCATTACTTTCTGATACTTAGAGTTAAAAGAACTGAGACAGGGTGATTAAAATAACAGCTGTCAGTTCCTTATATCACTGCTCTCTGCTAAAACTGGAGATGATTGATTTCAGTTCATTAAATTTAATATGTGAGTGCACACATTCATTCATTTCATCCCTGGTGATGCTCTGCCAGGCCTCTACTGCAACAGTCTTCAGTTCCTGCTTGTTCTTGGGGTATTTTCCCTTCAGTTTTGTCTTCAGCAAGTGAAATACATGCTCAATCGGATTCAGGTCAGGTGATTGACTTGGCCATTGCAAAACAGTCCACTTCTTTCCCTTCAAAAACTCTTTGGTTGCTTTTGCAGTATGCTTTGGGTCGTTGTCCACCTGCACTGTGAAGCGCCGTCCAATGAGTTTTGAAGCATTTGTCTGAATATGAGCAGATAATATTGCCCGAAACACTTCAGAATTCATTGTGCTGCTTTTGTCAGCAGTCACATCATCAATAAATACAAGAGAACAAGTTCCACTGGCAGCCATACATGCCCACGCCATGACACTTCCACCCCAATGCTTCACTGATGAGGTGGTATGCTTAGGATCATGAGCAGTTCATTTCCTTCTCCATACTCTTCTCTTCCCATCACTCTGGTACAAGTTGATGTTGGTCTCATCTGTCCATAGGATGTTGTTCCAGAACTGCGACGGCTTTTTCAGATGTCGTTTGGCAAACTCTAATCTGGCCTGCCTGTTTTTGGGGCTCACCAAAGGTTTACATCTTGTGGTGAACCCTCTGTATTCACACTGGTGGAGTCTTCTCTTGATTGTTGACTCTGACGCACATACACCTGCCTCCTAGAGAGTGTTCTTGATCTGGCCAACTGTTGTGAAGGGTGTTTTCTTCACCAGGGAAAGGATTCTTTGGTCATCCACCACAGTTGTGTCCCGTGGTCTTCCTAGTCTTTTGGTGTTGCTGAGCTCACCAGTGCGTTCCTTCTTTTTGGGAATGTTCTAAACAGTTGTTTTGGCCACGCCTGATGTTTTTGCAATCTCTCTGATGGGTTTGTTTTGTTTTTTCAGCCTAATGATGGCTTGCTTCACTGGTAGTGACAGCTCTTTGGATCTCATCCTGGCAGTTGACAGCAACAGGTTCAAAAAGCAAACAGCACACTTGAAATGAACTCTGGACCTTTTATTTGTTCATTGTAATTGGGGTAATGAGGGAATAACACACACCTGGCCATGGAACAGCTGAGAAGCCAATTGTCCCATTACTTTTGGTCCCTCAAGAAGTGGGAGGCACATATACAAACTGTCATGATTCCTATACTGTTCACCTGATTTGGATGTAAATACCCTCAAATAAAAGCTGACAGTCTGCAGTTAAAGCATGTCTTGTTCGTTTCATTTGGAATCCATTGTGGTTGTGTATAGAGCCAAAAATGTTAGAATTGTGTCGATGTCCCAATATTTATGGACCTGACTGTATAAGTATATATGATGAATTAATCAAATTCCAGCCTCTAACACAGTGCGCTGTATCTTAGCATTGAATGTCCAGTATATTCTAATCAGTAAAATTTAAGCATTCACTGCACCTACAGTATCTACACCTGTGTGGCAAATGTGTGGTAAAGATACAGATAATGAAATGTAGTTATTACTAAAATATACATAATAAAAGAACAAAAGCTGACATTGTTTCAGTTCAGCACTTTTCTCTGTATGTCTGTGTTTATAAAGGACCTGAATTCTGTGATATATACTGTACTACACTGTAAAATATAACTTGTTGTTTCAACTTAAAAATATGAGGTAAAGGTCTGCCTTAAAATTTTAAGTTAAGTCAAGAAATAGAGTTTGTTCTTATAACACAACCAATTGTTATCTTAATGAAAAATCACATGTTGTCTAAACTTTCATCTTAGTTTAGTTGACTGAGATTTATTAGTCAGTTCAACTCCTTTAATTGTCATCTTTACTTGGGAAAACCCTTTCAGCTAAATTAAAATAATCTATTGTTTAAACTCTTGTCCTAGTTCAGTTGACTTGGGTTTTTTAGTTAATTCAAATACTTTAGTAGTTCTTTTAACTTAGGAATCTATTTTAGCTTAACTAACATAATCTGTTAGCTAAGTTGATTTAAGTTTATTAATTAACTGAGCTCCTTAAGGTAGCCGAGTGAACTTGTAAATCAGTTTCATTTTAATTATCAGAGTTGATTGACTGGATGTAAAGAAAAATGTGTATTAAACATCTTAAGTTTTGTTTTGTTTTTTTTTGGCTTTCTAACATCCATTTCAGCAAAACTACCTGTTAGGTTTATCTTAGATCTCAGGTTTAAATATCTACATTCCTTTAAATTAATTTTCTGTTGTTTACAGAAAAAAAATAAAACCCCACAGATTCCATTAAAGTCTATCTGATCATTTCATACAGAAAGTTTGTTTTAAGAACATGACAAGACAATTACTCATGAGCACCCAACATTCACCATTTATTGTGCCATCTTAGTCATCTGAGAAACAGAAAAATCAGTGACGTAGCTCATCAGGCTCACAATCCATCAAAACTCAAAGGCTGCTCCCTGTGAAACAATAAATTTGAACTTGGTCTTGAGCCCAGTTTGGGTGAAGATGAAATTCTGACCAATACTCTAGGAGCAGTAGTGATTCTTGTGAAGTAACAACATAAAGTCTGCATTAATGTAATGTATCAACGGGACACTTGCTATTTTAGAAAAGTTATTTTTTACATTTACAAAATTTTTAAACTTCATTGTGCTCAGTCACACCTGTTAGCATAAAACTTGAAATATTAAAATAGTACAAAACCTTTGATAAGTGACAGTAAAGATCAGTTTATAACAACTAAGACATCAAACTCTTGTATTTGTCTTCGTTTACAATTGCAACAAATTCCACAGAACCAATATCTCTGAAAATGACTGCATGCTTCTGAAACATTTGATAATATGGATATTTCAGAAACATTAGTTTGAGTCTGCTCAATTGCAAAACAAAGGAAAAACTACTGACTTGCATGAGATAAGCATCTGCAAAGTCCAGCATTATATTGTTGTTCACATAAGTTTCTTAAACCATGAACAAATGAGTAATTGTCTAATCTGGAATGTAAAGTGTAGTCATTTAGTGACATACAAAAGTGAGAATGAGAACTTGCAAGAATAAAAAAACAAACAGTAAAATAAAAACTGTCCTTAACACTAAGGATCATACAATTACAGTTCTGCATGGCTTTCTGCAAGAGTCTGTTTCTTAGACCATGCACTAGTGAGATGCACTGCCTTCCACCAATGTTCATTAGGATGTTCTGAATGACTTCAAAGATGTCCTTAAGTTCCTTTGGATAGTCTATGTTGAGGGCAAAAAGAAGGCCCATCAGCATGGAAATGGCACTTGAGACATCCCTCAGATTAGACAGGATTACTGCTGCCTCAAGGACAACCAACACATCGATGTCTTCTTCTTTCACCATCGCAATGCCAACTTTCATCCTCTTAGAAAACGTGTCTTCAATACCTGTCGGCTATAAAAGGGTTCAAAGACAAAAAAAATAAAAAAATTACACAATTACAATTACACAATATCCCGTGTGATTAACAATTCATGTCTTTCCAAAGAAGAGCCATACTGATGCTTTGGATGATGGTGATTGGCTTTGGGTAACACTTATTAGTTGTTAAAGTTTTTTCAGAATGAGATATGCACCCCCATGTTACAAATCCATTTCTTGCTTTAAACAAAGACCATGTTCATAAATAACTGAGCATGTCTTCAATTGCAGAATTCAAACAAAATTTTCAATTTAAATGGTAAATGGCCTGTATTTGTATAGCGCTTTACTAGTCCCCTAAGGACTCCAAAGTGCTTTACACATTCAGTCATTCACACACATGGGTGGATGACTGAATCGTGACTCAAGAGTTGACAGTTCGTCTTATAATTGGAAGGTTGCCGGTTCGAGCCCTGGCTCCGACAGTTTCAGTCGTTGTGTCCTTGGGCAAGACACTTCACCTGTTGCCTACTGGTGGTGGTCAGAGGGCCCGGTGGTGCCGGTGTCCGGCAGCCTCGCCGCTGTCAGTGCGCCCCAGGGTGGCTGTGGCTACAATGTAGCTTGCCATCACCAGTGTGTGAATTTAAATCTACTTATGCTAAATATTGGCTGTACTCTAAACCAAATCTGGCTGAGAATACATGAAATGTGCAAACTGCAGCTACACTACAGGATCAGATTATGGCTCCATAGACAATGCTTCTTTAATCAGTTTATTGATTAAAGTTTATTTTTCCCCCTATATTAACAGCATGAAAAAAGAGCATATAGACATGGCTGAACAGGTTGCATAATTGGCACTGAATATCAACATCCACCTTTACCCAGCTGCCCAATGACTCTCGGCCAGTAACCTTTAATTGCTTACCCAGTCTACACAGTCTCTTTTCCAGGGTCCAGGACATTTCACCAAAGTATTGCCCCCCACAGCTGTAGCAGCCACTGCAGCCCCTTAAATATCCTAATATCTCTGCCATTACAATATACAATGTGAGAAATCAAACGTAAAGCTGAAGTGAACAGTACAGCAGCGAAATGTCAAAGACCCTGGTGAAGACATGAATATACACAAGACACTAATAATATCAATGCTAGCTTGCCAGTTAGTTTCTCTGAAACCCAGACCAAATCCAGTGTCAAAGATCTTGTAATAATACATTTGGTGAGGAAGAAGTACACATGTACTTTTTAATTTAAAATCCACTGTGGTGCTGTCATTATTAAATTTACTAAAAGAAACAATGCTAACCTTCACAGTCTTGAAAGTGTGTGAGGGATCTTCCTTTAGAAAATGAGGTCCTCTGTCCTCTTCCTTTGTGTAGGGCTCTGGTCAAAGAAGTCAAAAAGAAAACAAAAACACTTTTTAAACAGTGTTTATGAAGCATGTAGACAGCTCCAAATTCACAGCTTTTTGATGCATAATTCCATCAATATATGATTATCATTGGAGATTTTGAATCAGGCTTATCAGGACATTCAAGTAGAATATGATATCCAACCTACCACCAATATACATAGATTCTGTAAAAGTTACCACACTAAATGTCCAGTTGTGAAATATGATGACAGACTTTACTTATCAGCTTTCTTTCAATGAGTTCATCAGTTGAACTGGATAACCTAAAACTTAAACAAAGGATTAGATTTCGCAGTTGAACACTTACATCATCTCCGAAGCATCTTATGAGCCTAGTTAGCCCTCCTATGCCACTCTTGATTTTGTACAGCTCCACGAACCTCTCCATAATGGTCAAGCACAGCAAAAAGGAACCCTTTCAGGTCAACAGATGTAAGACGGGCAAATTCTGCTTCAACCTGAGCAATAGAAGAAGAGGGGTGGAGAGTACAGGCAGAATTAAAAAAAGATTCTTTGAGACCCAAATTTAAGCAAACAGTCATCTGAGGCCCATTAGAGAAAACACAAACACACAAAAGCAAACAAACAAAAAGATGCACTTTACCTGCCGTTCAGCAAACAAGGAAGTTCAGAGAACAATAAGCTCTGTCTTGAAATCTTTTAAAGTAGAATGATTGTGAAAATGACTTATGTGATGTAAAACTTTAGTAAACGTGCGATTAAAAGAACACTGAGTAAAAGGACAAGTAACAGTTTCCTTATTCCTCAGATGTTTACCTTGATGAGCAATACTGTTTTAGTCCAACTGCCTCATTAAAGTTACACAACAGGCTTTTTACATTAAAGCCAGCAAGTCCATTACATACTCCCTTTTTAGATCTGAAATACTGTGCAGATTCTGTGTATATGTAGTGGACAGCAATTTACCCCAAAGAGCGCAAAGTTTGCAAGTCCACCTCATTTAAATGACAAAGTCAAATGTGATCATCTAGACCTGTGAAAATAAATTAATGACAAACTAGCAGTTATGGATGTTATTACAACCACAAGAACCTAAACAGTCTGCTCCATTGCTTTTGTTAATGAATCATTTGTTGGTAACACGTCTGAATATTTAGTTTATGCCACCTGCATGTGATCATCAATAGTGCCATATTACTTCTTAAGAAGTACCCTGACACTACAATCTTTATATCATTTGTTCTACAGAGCTATTAAATTACAATATAATCTGAGGTGTTTCCAGTATGACAAAATGCACAAATTGTAACTTACCATTTGACTCCACTGACAAAAATAAATCCCCAGCATCAAGTTTGGCTTCACAGACCTAAAATAAGTAAAATAAAAATATATGTTATAATTATATTGTTTTCGCCATTTATTCATGTTTGCTAATTTTCTGACATATAAACAATGTTAGTTTTGTTACAATACAGAGAATGCAGTTTAATTAAAAGGTAAATTATGCAACAAAAAAAAAACTTCTGCAGTATACCATGCCAAAAATCAGTGTCTCTGATGCCAATTATTTTATCACTACAGCTCGTTTAGTATGGAAACTCACACAATCTAGTCATACTGATCACAAGAGTTCAAAAATAAGTCAAAATAGTGAACTGTTGTTAAGCATAAAGCATTTCAGGGTAACAAATAACTGCACAATATAATTAAAGCAAAAAATAAGCACACTGGAGGACTATCTGATAAAAACTAATATAATGCTGGTTTGTAGACCATATTTTGTCTCTGTCCTCAGTGCACTCTTGCAGCTTAGCATGCAGCAGTTAATAACACCTTAAGTGATTACATAGGGATAAACAGATGACAACAAGCATCCGAGTCCTGCCAAAAAGGTCTTTTTGAACCCAGCCAGTTATTGGAAATATTGCCAAAATGAACTTCCACCAAAATACAACAGCCTGTGAACTTGAAAGGAATTTACAAGTACAGAGACAATATGAAATAAGCTTTATTAATTAGCTGAGTTAGCTTGCTAATATCGCAACAGTGGTTGAGTGCACAACCTTAAAGCTAGCGGCACAATACTTGTGATTTGCTCAGCGCCACATTAAACCCATAAAAAAGGCCATATGTCAGTTTATTAGGTCAAGTTTGGTCATGACACACAAGCTGGACCTTGTCGGCTAAAGTTACATTAGCTAAAGCAAACATTTCGGTAAAAGAGAAAAACACACGTCATGCCATAAATTCAAAACATGTTCCAACTTTTGTAGCTCTCTTTCCTTATAGTTATAACCAATGTTACTCACCTTGAAAGCATATTCCAAAGAAGACGATTAGAAAACGTCCAAGTAAAGTGAGCATGTCGTTAACCGCCAATTCCCCATGATGCACCTCGGTAGCAGTCACGTGAGGCAGTTTTGAATCCTGCTGTGCTCAACTTACCCGCATTGTCAAGTTCACATAAGTTTCTGATTTAGCTGGACATGAGTTTTCAAGTTAGCTTTTTTTGGTGTAATTGGGACGTTTTTAACTTGTAATTCTATGTTATAACAACAACTTCAGTCATCTATCGTCAAACTGATATAGAATAATATGTTGAAATAACAAACAGCTAGAATTACATTTTACAGTGTACTTGTACAGTACTGTACTGTTACATATTTTCAAAAGTAATTAATTACTTACTACTTAGTTACTTTTTAAAAACATGATATGCAACCCGAATATGTAATAAAACAATAGACCTTTCAGCCCAAATCTATTTTTTTCTGCATAATCCATCATATAAAATTGAATCCAATGAAAAAGTCTCTTTTAAAAATGGTTTTATTAGTTTTAATCTTTTAACTTTATGCACATTGCATCAAGCAAAAATTAAATTAAATGCAACTGTCTTTGACTTGAAAAAATTGTTTAACATTTAAACCTATTTTCTGCATATTCCAGCATATAAAATAAAATATTTTTTCTGTTTACACACACTCTCAAATAGATGCAAGTAAAACACATCAGAAAATAAATAAAATCAAAGACTCAGCAGCTCTGAGTCCTGTTGCTCTTAAATGTATTTTCACCTGTTTAGCAGGAGTGGGGCGGGTGGAGGTTTGCCCACTGCCGCAGCAGTCAGCAGTTTCTCTGTGAATTTCACATTCCTGTGGCAGCGTGCTCGGTGCTTACTCAAGTTTGAAGTTTAATATTTCGCCTTGGAAAGAAGTTTTCTTCCCACACAAACAATACAGTGGACACTAATGTTTTTGCCACTTTGTACAGTATCAAACTCAAATTAATGTGAGTACTTCCAAGCTTTAAACACTGCATGGATTGGTGTGATGAGTCCTTCCTTTCACTAAATGTGTCAAAAACTAAAGACATGATTATTGATTTTAGGAAGTCCTCTTATAGCTCATCACCCAATATCATTAAAACTGCTGATATTGGGATCGTTGAGAGTTACAAATATCTAGGTGTGGTACTTGACCATAAACTATGTTTTGAATCTCATGCCGATGCCACTACTATAAAAGTTCAAGAAAGACTGTTCTTTTTAAGGAAAATGAGATCTTTTAATGTCTCATCTGAGATGTTGTCTTTGTTTTATAGAAGTTTTATCAAATCTGTGATGTCCTTTTGTATCGCTGCCTGGTTTGGTAACCTGACGGTGAAGAATAAGAATCGGTTGGATCTTTTGGTAAAAACGGCTGGCAAAATTTCAGGGCGCTGGCAAGATGGACTTTTGGCCATTTACAATAAAAATGTGCTTAGAAAGGCTGATTCTATTGTTAATTGTGCGAACCATCCACTTCAAGGTGAGTTTGAGTTGTTGCCTTCCAGCTGCCGTTTTAGAGTACCTCTGAGGAAGACCAAAAGACTCCAGGCTTCTTTTATCCCTACTGCATCCTGTCTCCTAAATGGCATATAACCGTTCTGGGATTTTCTACTACTATTATTCAGAATCAGAAAGACTTTATTTATCCCCAAGGGGCAATTAACATACAACAGAGCAGCATGACGTTGAAGATAAGGACAGGGCATAAACAGGCAATAAGAGTGAAATAATAAATACACAGAATATACAATATATACACAAATTACACAGTCTTAAAATTAAAGTGACTGAAGGGTGAATTGTAAGTGAACTGTAAGTGAGTAAAGTGTCGGCAGTATAAATAGAGTGTAGTTTATGTTTATAGGTGTGGGAAATGGTCGTATTGGCTGGAGTTAAAAAGCACGGTGGCTTTGGGCACAAAGCTGGCTCTCCTCGTCTCAGTCCTGCAGGAGATGCAGCGGAGGCATCGCCCAAAGGGGAGCCATTGAAATGTGGGGTGAAGAATGTGAGAGGGGTCGCTGATGATTTTGGCTGCCTGTGTAAGGGCCTGTTGGCTGAAAACCTGTGCCAGAGTTCTGACAGGCAGTCCATTGATTTTAGAGCACACTGATGCAGTGTGCAGAGTGCAGCACACTGCAACAGTGTCCTTTAAAATCATTGGACTGCCTGTTTGTTTGTTTTTTGGTTTTGTTTACTTTTATCCTGTTGCTAAACAGATTTCCCTTTTGGGACAATAAAGAATTTGAAATGAATTGAGTGAAAGCATATGAGAATGTGTATATGCTAGTCTGCTCTACTCTAATTTCAATGTACAACTACAGCAACAATAAAGACATTTTTTAAATCTTTATAATAAATCACTTATATCGAGGATAAATATGTTGAATACTTACTGTAGTGAAGTAAGTACATATTAATGCACATTTTAGCTGTACACATAGACAGCATGCTTGAGACAAATATTTTAAATATGCAAATTAACCTTTAATGTCATAATACTTGTATTTTACAGAGAAAAGTTATGCTTGGTTTTCTCAGAAGAAAACTCAACATTGAATTGCAATTCAAAATGGATTAAATGTAACTTTTGAAAATAAAAATGCATGATTGTAAAATTTACCACAAATTAACATCCATACCCCCCACCCCAAATGTTATGAACTGATTGACAGTCATTTGATATTTTTATTCAAAAGCATCAGTGCACTTGACGATAGAAGGGCAACTGAGGGGAGAGAAATGGAAAAAATGATGGAGGAACACCACCAACAACAGAAATACAAATTTTATCAGAGACCACCTTGTTTTTGAAACAGCGAGACAGTGAGTCATTATGGCTACGGGCTATGGCGTGCATAGCTGTGGCCAAATAGACCCCCCCCCCCCCAAAAAAAAAATAAATAAATAAATAGCTTATTTGACTTAATACAGTCATGTAAGTCCTGTGTGTGTGTTTATAAACTGTTTATTTTCCCACTTTGAGGTTAAAAGATGTAGCTCAGACCCTCCACCTACACCCACTACCAGCACCCACCCACCTACTCACTCATGTCTCACATTTAGAAGTCAATGTGAGACGTGCCTAAACCTGTGAGGATGGGTTTTTTGTTCACTTATGCTTTCTTATTCCAATAGCCCACTTGTCTTGACTCAGTCAGTGACAGGCTCAGGTAGCCTGCCAGGAAAAACATGCATCCTTACTAGATGTCAATCCTAGGTACAAGATCTGAAATCTGGTCAGTACACTGTCTGAACTTGGGCTCTCATATCTTCTTGTGGAACAAACACTTTCTCACAACTCTCTACAATATGTCAAGTATGGCTCCTGTTACTCTTCTGCCCTCGACCTCAGTACTGTCTCCAAATAGGGCTGTGTGCTTTAACCAACACATACATACAACTGCAGCTCAATCCATTCCACTGACACAGTTATAAAGTTGGTTGCTCATGGTGCTCATATATGGGAGAGATGAGGTCGGTGCAAGAGCTAATCAGATAGAGCTCAGCAAACAATCTGACATTGAATATGAGGAAGACAAAATTCATCGTAGACTTCAAGCAGAGCAGAGCCTCCCCTGATCATCAATGGAGGCTCTATTGAGAAGGTCCGTGATTTTATAGGATCATTATTTCTGACCACCCCAGTCTGCCAACACCAGACCTACAGTTAAGGTAGCTTAGCAGCACCTGTATTACCTGAGGTTGCTGAAGAGGAACTGTCGGGATGAGAATCTGCTGTGGCCTATCGTTCCAATGGGAATTGATACGAATTGATTAATTGTTGTGATCAATGTTGAGGTTGTTATTCAAAAAAAGTAAAGTAAAAAAGTTGTTACACATATGACACAGAACACTTTTCTTAAAAGTCATGCAGTATGTTATCAGGAGAAAGACATTCATTATACTACCTGTTCTCTAGAATATCTCTCTACACCATTACATATTCCATATGTACGGGGTACGACCCCCCCCCCCCAGTCGTGGCACATGGATACTTCTTTAAGACACTCCGGCTTGCCTGGCCGCGCCCCACAGCTCATGTATAAAACAGCTGTGCCTGCCATATTGCGACCTCCACAGTAATCGGATTCATGTAAATTCAGTTAAATCGACTTTGACAGCGAAAACTAAATTGTGTTTTTGTTACTATTGATGCTGCTGATAAATAAATTTGGTTCTAAGCATTTTTTTAACACTCTAGTTTGTTAAAAAGAATCACCATCCCTTCAGCTTGTTCATGGCCAAAAGTGTCCATGTGTTATGTTTTTGTTTCTTTGCTACTTTTTCTGCATAAAGTTTTTTTCATAAATATAAAATAGTCATTACTTTTTACATTTTTAATCCTTCAAACACCTTTTTCTAGTATAATGCACTTGTTTGAAGACAACCTCAAACCTCACCATTTCATATATCAGCAGTGCTACTGGAAATTATTGTACAGTGGTCCCTCGCTATAACGCGGTTCACCTTTTGCGGACTTGCTGTTTCGCTGATTTTTTTTTTTTTTTTTTTACAGCACATTGTGTTGTGCGTTCTGATTGCTGTAGACCATTGTCAATCAATCAATCTGCCGTGTCTCCTGTACAGCAGCAGTCCCCAACACCCGGGCCACGGACCGGTACCGGTCCGTGAGTCGTTTGGTACCGGGCCGCAAGAGTTGAGGCTCAGGTGTGAAATGTATGGTTTTCAGGGTTTTTATTGTTTCCCTGGGTCTTTTCCCGTGTTGTAGTCGTGTGTCTTATTTTGAAAGAACTATTTACTCGTTACCATAGCGACCAGAGAGTATCAAGAAGCAGAGAGGAGGATGTTACTCTCAATGTTGTTGGCGCATTTCAGGAGGACACTACTAATAAAGTTACACAATTACACAGCTGAATTCGCGTTTATTATTATATTTACAAAATACCACAGTTTTTGTCTTTGTCTGTATCATTTTATTTTGTTGTATTTATCCGCGACACCTTAAAGGCCGGTCCGTGAAAATATTGTCTGACATTAAACTGGTCCGTGGTGCAAAAAAGGTTAGGGACCGCTGCTGTACAGTACAGAGTTTGTCGAATTTACATAAATCTTCGATCGCTAGCAGTGTAACTCTGAAGTGCGGTACTGTATGTTTGTAAGTTTCCTCCCCAACAAACACAGCAATGCCAATAAAATGTTTTGCACGGTTTCATTTTATAATGCTGGACTTATGTTTCTATGAAGGTTTGAACTTTAAGAGTGTTTAAACATTAAGACAACAGTCTTAAAACATCTATAATAATTGTAAAAAATAAAGTTGGCCACTTCGCGGATTTTACCTACCGCGGGGTATTTTTATTCAATTCAAATATTTATTGTCATTGTCAGAAAAACAATGAAATTGCGTTTGGAGCTTCCATACACCCGTGAATAAAATAATGATAAGTGTAAATATGACTCCAGTGCAATAAAACAGTCCTTAGCAACAACATACAACATGACAAGTAATATTTAGAAGTTGGATATGGTTATTGTCGAGCCCGTTCTCACTCCCGAGGCGTAACATCCCGACGTTTTGTCACGTCCTGCGGCGTTCCTGAGGAACGCGAAAGGTGACCTTCCACGTTGTTATGGTACGCGGCGGTTTCCAGCCCTGTACTGCAGCCCTAAACTTAACCTTATCACTAAGCCTAACCATAACCTTATGCCTAACCTTAACCATAACCTTATGCCTAACCATAACCTTATTCCTAACCTTAACCATAACCGTATCCCTACGCCTAAACCTAACCTTATCCCTAAACCTAACCATAACCTTATGCCTAAACCTAACCATAACCGTATACCTAAGCCTAAACCTAACCTTATCGCTAAACCTAACCATAACCTTATTCCTAACCTTAACCAGCACTTTAATGAGGTGAAATAGTGTTTTCTAAAGCGATTTTAAGGGAAAAAGCGAAGATGTGTAGATTGAGTCCAAACGGTTCTCATGTGTCCGCAGTTTTCCGATGTCGTGACGTAGGAACGCCTTGGGTGCCCGAAAACGTAATATGTTGACGATTTGTCACCTAACGTAATATGTTGACGATTTGTCACCTAGCGTAAAATGTTACGATTTGGGAGTGAGAACGGGTTGGTATTGTCCGTGAGAGAGAGGGGACAAAGAGTTCAGAAGCCTCACAGCCTGTGGATACAGGCTGTTGGCCAATCTGGATGTTCTGGCCTGTATGGACCTGTACCTTCTCCCTAAGGGCAGCAGATGGAAAAGGTGGCGCGCAGGATGATATTGGTCCCGCAGGATACTGTGCACCCTCCTCAAACAGCGAGTGCGGAAGATATTACTAATCTCTGGCAGAGTTGTTCCAATAATTCTGCCAGCTTCTTTCACCACCCGCTGTAGTGCTTGCTGATCGGCCTTGGTGCAGCTGGGGAACCACACTAACAATCCATACATCAGAACGCTGCTAATGGCACAATTATAAAAGTTCAGCATCAGAGGTCTGGGAATGTGTGCACTCCGCAGTCTCCTCAGGTAGTAGAGGCGCTGTTGGGCCTTCCGTGCAGCTAAGGTAGTATGGTTGCCCCAGGACAGGTCCTCGGTCACCGTTACCCCCAAGAATTTAAAACTGCTCACCCTCTCCACCTCCCCACCGCCAATAAAGAGAGGCAGATGGTTGCTGTGACCCTTCCTCCGGAAGTCCACAATGATCTCCTTGGTCTTTTTGGCATTCAAGACCAAGTTATTTTCGTGGCACCATGACTCTAGAGACATAACACCAGCGATAAACGAGGGACCACTGTATTATTAATAGTAGAGTCTGGGACATCTAATTGATTAATATCAACATTGATTATTATGCACTATTATTTTTGTTCAAGGAGAGCAAAAAATATAAAACTCTCTCTCAGCTTGTTCGTTGCCAAAAATGGCCACCTTTTATGTATGTTCGCAAAATGCTGTAAAATCTATATTTATTAAAACATTTATCTACTTTTACCGACTCGACTCTTAAAATTAGCACCAGTCCTTTTCATCAAAACCAAAATTTTATCTACATTTCTTTTTTTTACTCTTTAAATGCCAGTTAGGCTATATATGTTACCAGTAACTTTTCAGATAAAAAGGTGATAAAGTCCTAATGGTTTCATAAATCTTCCTATGTATTTATTTTTTTCATATAAGCATCGGGGACAAGGCTGTCTTGCAATTGCTGAGGTCACTAGAGTATTTCTTCAAGGATCACTCTTCATTTGTAGGTTTTAGTGGACTCCTAGTACTGTGAAGTAGTTTTCATGGGACAAAGGAATTGTATTCCAAGATCTGGGAGATTGTAGAAAAGAGCAGTAATGCCCTTCTTGCCATCTTTCCAGAAAAATAAGTGATCTGGAAGCTGTTAGGCTTATTACAGCAGCAGCACTTTCTGCACCTGCATAAACTCCAGGACACATTTACTAACAGTGTTTGTTGATGTGTGTGCTGCAGCTTTGAATTATTTTTTTTTAAGAGTTAATATTTTGGCTATGGTGTCTTGTTATGTAATGTACAAGAGTAAAAGTGTTTTTAGCATGTGCTTCAAAGCTAAGTTTGACTGGGAAACTCAAAGCTCAATAGTCTGTATCAACAAAAATTCACTGCAGCCTGTATAATATTTGATGTGTCATAATTTATTCCAGTCTATCTTGCAAATACATATTTGCGTTGCAATGTCATGCACAAACACACACAACTATTAGATCCTTAAGATCAAACCTGTGTCATTTGGTCCACTGCAGTGTAGTAGTCAAAAAAAAAAAAGAAGTGAAGTGGCCACAAATGGCCAGGATAGAGCCCAGAGGGTTAATGCGTAAAATGTATAAAAATATTATTGATTACAGGGTAATACATTAATGTTAATAGCAACTGTAAGCTTTTTACTTTGAAGTTACAAGTATAAACAATGCTGTTACATTTACACTTAAATTTTTTACTAGAAGTATGGACATTGAAACAAGGGAACGACATTTTATAATAATCGGAATTCTGTACACTGAAAAAAAACCCACCCAACAACACATAAAAAACACAAACAAACAGCCAGGGCCTTCATCTGTCCATTAAATGTCAAACATCGCATTGACCCGTAGTCCCTGCTCGTCAGCACATGCTTTCAAAAAGAGCTCCATGTCCTCTGCAAACTGAAAAACAAAGAGGAAGAAGTCCCTCTACACAAAAACACTGCAGATGACAGGCCAGGCAAACATCTATTGATCTGTTTGAATGCCTCCTCATCATGTGAGCCTTGAAGTTTTTTTTGTAAGAAGACTAAGACCACAGTGCTGCTTCTTTCAGTTAAGACAGCTAGCCAAGGTAAAGCCATACCTCCCGGCTAACGTCTTTGAACGTGTTATTCACCTTTTCCTTACTTGCAGATTGGACTACTGCAATTCATTGTATTATGGTCTAGACCAGGCCACCATCCATCGTCTTCAGATGGTCCAAAATGCAGCTGCTCACCTGCTAACTGGTACCAAACGGAGAGAGCATATAACCCCAGTTTTAGCTTCTTTACATTGGCTTCCTGTCTCCTACAGGATCCAATTTAAACTTTTACTTTTTGTTTTTAAGTCACTTAACGCCCGAGCCCCTCCTTACCTTTCTGAGCTCCTCTCTGCTTATGCTCCAGGAAAAACCATGAGGTCTAGCTCAAAATTAATGCTGTCCATCCCACGGACTTATCTCAAATCTCGTGGTGATAGAGCCTTCTCTGTGGCAGGTCCCAGACTTTGGAATAGTCTCCCCCTAAATATTAGATCTGCACAAACACTTTAAATTTAAATTTAAATCACTACTAAAGACACATTTTTATGCCCTGGCTTTTAACACACTATGACCCAAGCATTCTGGTCTTATTTTAAATAGTTTTAGTTATTGTTTTAATCATTTTATTGTCCTATTATTGTTTTATATTGTTATTATTGTATTACATTGTTGTTTTTTAATGCCATTTTTATATTGTTAAGCACTTTGTGCAGCATTGGCTGTTTGAAATGTGCTATATAATGTTGAAATCTCAATTCTTTGATCTTTGGGCTGAAGGAAGAACAACACTCGGTGTATAAATGCTCAATCAACAATCTCTTTATTCCATACAATTCTCATTATTCCATACAACACGTTTGAGCATTAATCATCCGGATGGGGAGATGTGCATGAAGAGGGTAACAGCAGATCTCGACGTGTCTGACCATTTCTCACATTCTTATAGCTTCAGCCCCCCTCCAAAGTCATAAAACCTAAACATCCACATTCTTTCTCTCTCTCAGTGAGCCTAAGTTATGACCTTGGCTTCCTGTGCAGTATGTTCTGTTCTTTTCTAATCAGACAAATAAGGCCATGATTCTCTGAAAACAGTATTTCTTATAACGCAGCAGTATCATGCATCATAAAACAATATCATTCATTCACAATAAATCAGCAGTCTAATGTAATACAAATCAGTTTAATAAATGTAATAGTTATCCCGTTCTTCTAAGTCGGGAGAATAATGCAAACTAAAACTACATAATAATTTCACAATCTTTAATTAGGGGTATAACGTGGCATAAGATGATATAATAATCTCACAATAAATAAACTTGACCTTGACCGTGAGGGCATTTCATTTTCATGGACTTTCCACAAGCCCCAGTTTCATTTAGCACAGGGGGTAGAGCACATGAATGTTCTACCGAAGATTCAGAAAATGGTTTAGATGCTGGAGACAAGACATCGAGAAAGAGATGGGGCTCCATGGAGTGGGCAGCGGGAGAGAGGCGGGGCACCTCGGAGAGTTCAGTGGGAAGCAGTCCTGAATGCTGACATGACAATAATTGCCTTGCCATATCCCCACACTGTATGACTGTCATGTTACAGACAGGGCAGTGAAAGTGCACCGGCATATCATTTTGTCTGTAAGAGAGAAAACAACAACAACAACATGTAATTTAAATGTAGTTGTACAGAATGCAATCAGTTTATCTAACAATCAGATTGTACATATTAACAAAAATATCCAAGCCATCCTCAATAATGAAAGCAAAATGGTATGGATCACAAGAGCCGTCAAGAAATGTGGTGAACAGGAAAAAAAATTTTTTTAATGGAAACACACTTTTTTCTCTTGCTGATGAATGCACTGAACTGTACAATGTGAAAAGCAACTTTTAAGTCAACAAAGAGACTGCAGAAGTGCTGAAAAGAAGTGCATATCTCACTAAGAGAACCCAGGTTACACAGTAACCGTACGTTACGTTAGTTTCACGTTACTCTGTAATATGATCAGTTAACCATGTGAACCTATAGGCTACAGCCCCACACGACAACACAAAACCCTATCCAAATGAGCACACACGTTTCTCTTAGCATTTTGGTGTAAACACAAAGCCGACAACACAAATCAAAGATGAAAACTTTCATTAATGAATTCATTTTTTAAATAATTTCATTTATTCAAACATTACTAAAGTCATTTATTATATAATAATTTAATTTTAAACAAAAACACTATTTTAAATCTATTATTCAAACTGAATTATTAATCCATCAATAAATACTTCAAATCGACAATGAATTTCACAAAAAAAGAATTAAACTCTCAATAAAGACCTCATTTCAAAAACCATTTTGGGATTCCAAATTTAAAAAACAGATTTTCAAAAACGTTTTTCAAACAGAATTAAAAAAAAGAGAGAAATAAGCAAATGGATTCAAAATCAAAGATTTATTTCTGATATTTAAAATGGCAATTCCACTCCTCATTTGAAAATCCTTTTCCCTTTCCTGTTAGCTATTGGAATAACTATCTCATTTCTGAACTCCTGATGTCTGTAAACACTCAGTCCAGATGTTAGCGCGTTACGCTCGTGGGGCAATCGTGGCTCAAGAGTTGGCAGTTCGTCTTGTAATTGGAAGGTTGCCGGTTCGAGCCCCGGCTCCGACAGTCTCAGTCGTTGTGTCCTTGGGCAAGACACTTCACCCGTTGCCTACTGGTGGTCAGAGTGCCTGGTGGCGCCAGTGTCCGGTAGCCTCGCTTCTGTCAGTGGCTACAATGTAGCTTGCCATCACCAGTGTGTGTGAATGGGTGAATGACTGTATGTAGTGTAAAGCGCTTTGGGGTCCTTAGGAACTAAGTAAAGCGCTATACAAATACAGGCCATTTACCATTACTTTCTGATACTTAGAGTTAAAAGAACTGAGACAGGGTGATTAAAATAACAGCTGTCAGTTCCTTATATCACTGCTCTCTGCTAAAACTGGAGATGATTGATTTCAGTTCATTAAATTTAATATGTGAGTGCACACATTCATTCATTTCATCCCTGGTGATGCTCTGCCAGGCCTCTACTGCAACAGTCTTCAGTTCCTGCTTGTTCTTGGGGTATTTTCCCTTCAGTTTTGTCTTCAGCAAGTGAAATACATGCTCAATCGGATTCAGGTCAGGTGATTGACTTGGCCATTGCAAAACAGTCCACTTCTTTCCCTTCAAAAACTCTTTGGTTGCTTTTGCAGTATGCTTTGGGTCGTTGTCCACCTGCACTGTGAAGCGCCGTCCAATGAGTTTTGAAGCATTTGTCTGAATATGAGCAGATAATATTGCCCGAAACACTTCAGAATTCATTGTGCTGCTTTTGTCAGCAGTCACATCATCAATAAATACAAGAGAACAAGTTCCACTGGCAGCCATACATGCCCACGCCATGACACTTCCACCCCAATGCTTCACTGATGAGGTGGTATGCTTAGGATCATGAGCAGTTCATTTCCTTCTCCATACTCTTCTCTTCCCATCACTCTGGTACAAGTTGATGTTGGTCTCATCTGTCCATAGGATGTTGTTCCAGAACTGCGACGGCTTTTTCAGATGTCGTTTGGCAAACTCTAATCTGGCCTGCCTGTTTTTGGGGCTCACCAAAGGTTTACATCTTGTGGTGAACCCTCTGTATTCACACTGGTGGAGTCTTCTCTTGATTGTTGACTCTGACGCACATACACCTGCCTCCTAGAGAGTGTTCTTGATCTGGCCAACTGTTGTGAAGGGTGTTTTCTTCACCAGGGAAAGGATTCTTTGGTCATCCACCACAGTTGTGTCCCGTGGTCTTCCTAGTCTTTTGGTGTTGCTGAGCTCACCAGTGCGTTCCTTCTTTTTGGGAATGTTCTAAACAGTTGTTTTGGCCACGCCTGATGTTTTTGCAATCTCTCTGATGGGTTTGTTTTGTTTTTTCAGCCTAATGATGGCTTGCTTCACTGGTAGTGACAGCTCTTTGGATCTCATCCTGGCAGTTGACAGCAACAGGTTCAAAAAGCAAACAGCACACTTGAAATGAACTCTGGACCTTTTATTTGTTCATTGTAATTGGGGTAATGAGGGAATAACACACACCTGGCCATGGAACAGCTGAGAAGCCAATTGTCCCATTACTTTTGGTCCCTCAAGAAGTGGGAGGCACATATACAAACTGTCATGATTCCTATACTGTTCACCTGATTTGGATGTAAATACCCTCAAATAAAAGCTGACAGTCTGCAGTTAAAGCATGTCTTGTTCGTTTCATTTGGAATCCATTGTGGTTGTGTATAGAGCCAAAAATGTTAGAATTGTGTCGATGTCCCAATATTTATGGACCTGACTGTATAAGTATATATGATGAATTAATCAAATTCCAGCCTCTAACACAGTGCGCTGTATCTTAGCATTGAATGTCCAGTATATTCTAATCAGTACAATTTAAGCATTCACTGCACCTACAGTATCTACACCTGTGTGGCAAATGTGTGGTAAAGATACAGATAATGAAATGTAGTTATTACTAAAATATACATAATAAAAGAACAAAAGCTGACATTGTTTCAGTTCAGCACTTTTCTCTGTATGTCTGTGTTTATAAAGGACCTGAATTCTGTGATATATACTGTACTACTTGTACAGTACTGTACTGTTACATATTTTCAAAAGTAATTAATTACTTACTACTTAGTTACTTTTTAAAAACATGATATGCAACCCGAATATGTAATAAAACAATAGACCTTTCAGCCCAAATCTATTTTTTTCTGCATAATCCATCATATAAAATTGAATCCAATGAAAAAGTCTCTTTTAAAAATGGTTTTATTAGTTTTAATCTTTTAACTTTATGCACATTGCATCAAGCAAAAATTAAATTAAATGCAACTGTCTTTGACTTGAAAAAATTGTTTAACATTTAAACCTATTTTCTGCATATTCCAGCATATAAAATAAAATATTTTTTCTGTTTACACACACTCTCAAATAGATGCAAGTAAAACACATCAGAAAATAAATAAAATCAAAGACTCAGCAGCTCTGAGTCCTGTTGCTCTTAAATGTATTTTCACCTGTTTAGCAGGAGTGGGGCGGGTGGAGGTTTGCCCACTGCCGCAGCAGTCAGCAGTTTCTCTGTGAATTTCACATTCCTGTGGCAGCGTGCTCGGTGCTTACTCAAGTTTGAAGTTTAATATTTCGCCTTGGAAAGAAGTTTTCTTCCCACACAAACAATACAGTGGACACTAATGTTTTTGCCACTTTGTACAGTATCAAACTCAAATTAATGTGAGTACTTCCAAGCTTTAAACACTGCATGGTCATACTCTCTCCCGCACTCCATACTATCCATTGCTGATCTGCACACATCTGTTGCTGCCACACACGTCGCACGCTCGTACGTCGTTGTCATGAGACACTCTCTCAAACAAAATCACGGTTTAGTAACACAGTAATCCAGCATTCTTATGGGAAAGTAACAGTAATTTAATTACTTTTTTTTGCAATATTAATCATTTACTTTACTCGTTACTTGAAAAAGTAATCTGATTACAGTAACATGTTACTTGTAATGCGTTGTAAAACACAGCATTGTTCTAAGAATGCAAACTTTGTTATTAGAGGTTTCCACAGTTGCCAGACAGGAACAGATTTCTGGCTGATCTTAATGAGTGGGCTGTGGCAGGGCATGGCCTGCGGTGCCGTGCAGGGAAGGCGGACACACCTGTACGGCATCCGCAATCATGCCCCGCCAACTTAAGCATAGCACTGGGTCCTGTGGTTTGTTGTTATGTTGAGCTGGCAGCAGGAGAGCTGCAGCTCTGTGTGTGTAAATAAAGGATGCAAAGCATATTCATGCCATCGGGTCTGCCGTGGTCATTCACATGGGCGTTCTCTGGAATTGCTGCATGGAGGATGTAACGTCCACAATAAGCGCTGAGTTTTGTGTCCTTGTCAGGATTAAGTCATCCTCAGCTTCCAGTTTAGGAAAAGCGGAACAGAAGATATTCAAATAATCTCTCCACAGCTGCTGATGAATCCTGCAAAAAACAAAATTTGTTAGAAACACTTGCAGGTGAATCCCCACTGATTCATCAGTGACATCCGTTGACTCAAAAATTACTGATTAAGTGAATAACTGGGATATATAGTTTATAATTTCAACAATGTACTGTACAAAATAGAACTATATATGCCAGATGTGGTGTGATGTTTGTGTGATTTTTAACAGCACCCTACAAAACTTTACAGCAGAGGTCGGCAACCCTGGGCACGCAAAAGGTTAAGTGATGGCATGAAGTGAATTCATCTGAGAAGGTGTATTTTAAAATAAATATCTACAGCCAGGCCACCAACGCACATCACAAATTAGCTCACACAGACACATCAGTTGTGCTACTTCTTAATGACGGTATCTAAGTTAACAACTTTAATGGTTTCAACTTGTAATAGGCTAAAAATCACTTAGCCCATCGATGACAGGGACGTTGATAGCTAGCTAGTCCTGTGAAATATGGCCTTAATTCCCGGTCTTTTATGACAATTTGGATGGAAGACTGAGGTTTTGTGCAACAGAAAGATCGTGCCATATGTGTATGGCGTTATTTTTGTGCCACTATTTTGAGCGCACGTAAAAAAAAATTGCAGGTGCAAGTGTTGCATTTTGAGGAGAAATTTATTTTGAGCGAAGAAAAACTAAATTTGAGTGAACAAAATTCATTGCTGCGTGCAAAAAATGTATTTCAGTGTTTGCTATTATCCATATACACACACAATAACAGCCCCTCTCGCTCAGTTTTTGCATTTGCTCTTGCTCAGATCTCTGCGGACCCGCTCGCAATGGGTCGCTCACGCTCTCAACATTTCTGCCCCTGCACGCTCAACTCTTTCTGTACAACGTTATATTTGCGCCACAAAACCAGCCAATCACAGACTTGGATGCAAAGATTCTGATTGGCTGTTTTGGTCTCCAATCAGCTCGCTGGCTACTGTAGCCAAACCCAGGCAAATGTCCCAGAATGCATTTCATCCAAATCTCAAACGAGGCAGTGGCGGAGGAACGCAGAGTGGCGGAGTTTGAAATATTACTCTTTCTGGATCACAAAATAAACTTTTAAGATGTTTTAAGGCTAGAATGTTGCTGTGTAAACTTCATATATTTGCTCGATTTATAAAGACATCACATATTTGCAAAAGTGCTCTAACGTTAACGTTAACAGAATGTTTTTCAGACATATTGTGTATATTATATTTAATGGTATATCATACATCAATTTGTAAGTTAAGTCATATTTTACAGCTTCTTTCTGAAAAGGACTTAAATTAATTCAACAAATGTTTTTTTTTTCAAAATAGAATAAAAATCATTTTAAAAAGATACGTTTGCAATGTTTTAAGGTGTTAATAATCTGATCCTGTCATGTGTCTGTTTAGAGCCCGTTCTCACTCCCGAGGCGTAACATCCCGACGTTTTGTCACGTCCTGCGGCGTTCCTGAGGAACGCGAAAGGTGACCTTCCACGTTGTTATGGTACGCGGCGGTTTCCAGCCCTGTACTGCAGCCCTAAACTTAACCTTATCACTAAGCCTAACCATAACCTTATGCCTAACCTTAACCATAACCTTATGCCTAACCATAACCTTATTCCTAACCTTAACCATAACCGTATCCCTACGCCTAAACCTAACCTTATCCCTAAACCTAACCATAACCTTATGCCTAAACCTAACCATAACCGTATACCTAAGCCTAAACCTAACCTTATCGCTAAACCTAACCATAACCTTATTCCTAACCTTAACCAGCACTTTAATGAGGTGAAATAGTGTTTTCTAAAGCGATTTTAAGGGAAAAAGCGAAGATGTGTAGATTGAGTCCAAACGGTTCTCATGTGTCCGCAGTTTTCCGATGTCGTGACGTAGGAACGCCTTGGGTGCCCGAAAACGTAATATGTTGACGATTTGTCACCTAGCGTGAAATGTTACGATTTGGGAGTGAGAACGGGTTGCTGTTTAACTTTAGTTTCTGGCACAGACTCCATTCTTAACTAACAAATTACAAAATAATAAACAAATAAAACTCAAATTAAAGTAGCTTTTTTTGTGTTAAACACTTCATAGTAGAATAAATAAAAATAACTAAATAAAAATAATAAGCAACATATGAAATACATGAAAATTCAGCTTTTAAAACCACAATCCTGAACCTTTAAATTGTGTTGGTTTCTTAGAACATGGCTGAACAGCTGTTTCTATCGGTCTACTTAATCTACTGATCTGTCTACACATCTTTTATTACTCATTCTTTTTTATGTTTTAATGTAAACAGAGTCCATACAGTGGTAAAAGAGAACTGTATAGAGATTTTTGAGTAAATTCAAATGAAAGCCTAAGGTGGTGACACAGTTTAACACATGCAAATAATCAAATGAACACATTAGTCCTTTTTGTGAACATGGATAAATAAGTATCATTAGTTCACAGCATTGTTCAGCCATGCACCTAAATGCTTTTTTACACAGTGTTTTAACCTGGGCTCAGACACAAAGTCCCAAATTTAGTTATCTCAGTAAGTCCCTGACTTTGAGTTGTGTTTATGACTAATTATTATACACAAGGCTTTATCTATCTGAACTCTAAGGACACAAATATGAACAAACCTATACTTACCAGCTGATACCCCACGTTACACACTAGGTGTGCCATGTGACCTGAAACTTTGGTACAAACTCATCATAATCATTCTGTTAACTCTGTTTTTTAACACTGTTTGTGTTGCTGTTCAGCAGTTTAAAATGTTTTAGATTGGATTACATGGAATGAATTTGAGTTCTCTTGGGGGTTTTTGTGTGTGTTTCGTTCTTAGCAGATTTTTTTTACATACTGTTGAATTCCAGTTACCACATTTCTGGTCATATGACATCCCGAGTGCCCACTTAAAACAATCCTCACAGTTAATTCAACATTAAAACAAAATAAAAATATGTTAAATAAATAAATAAAGGTTTGCTCTGTGATGAAATATTAAATACGCATACACTGTACAGAGCACTAACAATGAAAACAATCCTTTAGCCTGTTGATCAGAGAGAGGCAGTCATTATGTCCATTTAAAACCTGTAATCAAAGAGTACAACGTTTCTGTGAAACTATAAAGTCCCATATGATCCTCATCATGTCCAGTGACTTCAGAGTGGATCCTCCCTGTCATCCGGCCAGTGTTTGATGTGTGGCAAGCAGCACAGAAGCAGGATAGCTGAGGACTTTAAAAGAAGAGCAGAAAACAGGAACATATGTAGTTGTAAATGTAAATATCAGTGATACTTGTCTTGTCAAAGGGAATAAAATAATGAAAATGTTAACTTACACACTCATTTCGGGAGGATCTTGACACTGCACAGAGGAGGCACAGTCAGTCTGACAATGATGGCAATCTCCAGGGATGTTTTCCTGCAGCAACGTCCTACCAACTGTCCATATGATCCAGAGTAGTTGGTTTGTAATGAACAGAAAGGTGTATATGTTAGGTAGTGTGCACTTAGAGCTGGTCCTAAGAAACAAACACATCCTGTAATAAACTGAATACCTGTAGTAGTGCTGATGCAAATATAAAGGCCTTCTATCATGTGTGGTTTCAAAGAAGGTGTTTTGGAGGTGCAGTCACAGAAACTGTGCAGTCTGTTCAGTCCTGAGTGTCTCAGCTCTGAAGGGGATGGATCACAGAGGGAAACACCTGAATACAGACATTAAAATACACTCAAAATAACACTCCTAAGGTCAAGTGAAAACACAATTAAAACACTTTATAAAGAATTAATACATGTTTTCATTGAAATAATGTCATTAACCCTTTTTGTTGTGAGTAAATTTCACCGACTGCTTGTGGGACAAGCTAGAAGGAAGACTTATCACAGAATCTCTCCTGTGCTCCAGATGTGAAGTCTCACGCTCTGATCTTACTGCGAAGATGGTGATGAAGCCTCTCTGATCTGTGGCATTACAGTTTCTGGCTGCTATGTGCTTCACACTGTTGGATTTTACGTGTGAAGAATGGAGAAGACACAGGAGAACTGTGTCTCTCTTCACAAAAAAAAAAAAAAAAGGAAGCCTAAGAGGCAATCTTCAACATCGGCTGCAGACTCACCCACCCCCACTGCTGCTGTTCCACCTCTGACACCTCAGACACCTCACACCTCCTCTATTCACCCTGCTCACTCCTCCCCACCCCCAACAACAGCATCCAATACACAATCAACACAAGGCTCCAGCCTGTCTCTCTCAACCACCCAGGTTAGGAGGGAACTGAGGAGGATTAAAGCCAAGAAGGCAGCGGGTCCAGATGGCATCAGCTCAAGGGTCGTCAGGTCCTGCGCGGACCAACTGTGTGGTGTGATGGAGCACCTCTTCAACCTGAGCCTGAGGCTGGGAAGAGTCCCACAGCTCTGGAAAACCTCCTGTGTTGTACCAGTGCCAAAGACTTCATGCCCCAAGGACCTCAACAGCTACAGGCCGGTGGCTCTGACATCCCACCTGATGAAGACCCTGGAGCGGCTGGTCCTGGCTCAGCTTCGGCGCCTTGTGAGCTCATCACTGGACCCACTTCAGTTTGCCTACCAGCCTGGCATTGGAGCGGATGATGCCGTCATTCACATCCTACATCGTTCCCTCGCTCACCTGGAGACCGCTGGGAGCACTGTGAGAATCATGTTCTTTGATTTCTCCAGTGCCTTCAACACTATTCTTCCCTCGGTTCTGAAGGACAAGCTGGAGAACTCTGGAGTGGACCATCACCTCACTACCTGGATTTTGGACTACCTCACCGATCGACCACAGTATGTGAGGACTCAGGGCTGTGTGTCGGACAGGGTCGTCTGCAGTACGGGGGCCCCACAGGGAACGGTTCTGGCTCCGTTCCTCTTCACCATCTACACTGCAGACTTCTCCCACAACTCCACCCAGTGCTTCCTGCAGAAGTTCTCTGATGACTCTGCTATAGTCGGCCTCATCACTGATGGGGATGACAAGGAGTACAGAGGACTGACTCAGGACTTTGTGGACTGGTGCCAGCTGAACTACCTCCAGATCAATGCCAGTAAAACAAAGGAGCTGGTGGTAGACTTCCGCAGGCACAAACATCCTCCACTGCAACCACTGAATATCCAAGGTATGGACATTGAGACTGTGGACAGCTACAGGTACCTTGGTGTTCATCTGAACAGCAAACTGGACTGGACTCATAACTCAGACGCCCTCTACAGGAAAGGGCAGAGCAGACTGTACCTGCTGCGGAGACTCAGGTCGTTTGGAGTGGAGGGCCCACTCCTGAAGACCTTCTATGACTCTGTGGTGGCCTCAGCCATCTTTTATGGTGTGGTCTGCTGGGGCGGCAGCATCTCTGCTGGGGACAGGAAGAGACTGAACAGGCTGATCCGCAGGGCCAGCTCTGTTCTAGGATCCCCTCTGGACCCAGTGGAGGTGGTGAGTGACAGGAGAATGGTGGCTAAGCTGTCATCCCTGTTGGACAACATCTCCCAGCCCATGCATGAGACTGTGACAGCACTGAGCAGCTCCTTCAGTGGGAGACTGCGGCACCCACGGTGTGGGACGGAGAGATTTCGCAGGTCTTTCCTCCCCACTGCTGTCAGACTGCACAACAAAGACTCCAACTGATCAACACACACATCCACACATGTGCAATAACACTAATGTGCAATAATCTTTTCTGGCATCGTTGTATTTTTACTGAGTTGTATATAGCACTTGTATTCTATTTTTATCTTATTGCATATTTTATTCTATTTTATTCTACTGTATATAGTATTTTATTTTATTCTATTCTGTACAGTTGTATACTGTATTTATTCTTATTTTATTTTATTCTAATTTTTGCTTCATAACTTTTGCACTGTCCACTTCCTGCTGTGACAAAACAAATTTCCCACGTGTGGGACTAATAAAGGTTATCTTATCTTATCTTATCTTATACATACACAGGACAAAGATGCATCTACATGTATGGCAGGACGTGGGAGGTAGAAAAAGAAAAAAAAAAACCAACAGCAATAGTAATAAACAATGAAAAAGGTTAACAATCATCCCTTTGTTGCCAGGCTAAGTCCCGTAAGCCCGATTTCAACCTCTGAGCAGAGGGAGTGTCCAGATGGGTCAAAAAAGGGTCCCATGTGCGGTAGAAAAGGAAAGGTTTGTCCTTAAGCGCTGTAGAGAAGGCTTCCATTGGCACAATACTTATCACAGTCTGTAGCCATTGGTTGATAGATGGAGTCTTATCAGAAATCCACAGTACCATAATGCACTTTCGAGCGTAGTGTAGCAGTATGTGAAGGAGATCTTTGCTGCGAAAGCCGGCAGGTAGCTCATCATTTAGTCCTAACAAGCAAGTCCTTGGACCCAAATGCAGTCGGCAATTAAATATAATACATAGCTTATCTATGAGTGATCTCCAAAACTGTAGAATAACAGGACAGCTCCACAGACAATGAAAAAAGGAACCAACAGCAGACTGGCATTTGTTGCAGAGATACATTATGTGCCTCTTCTCAGGTGTAATATAAAGCCTATTTATAAGTTTAAACTGCCTCTCCCAAATAGAATTAGATGCCAAGGCTTTAAAAGGACGACAACACAACTCATCCCAAGCCTCAGCATCTATAGCGCCTACATCTGATTCCCATTGGCCCTTGATTTTGTTAGAGTTATCCATTCTAAGATCAGAGAGAATGTTATAAATCTCTTTAGTGATACATTTTAGTTGGGTAGTTTTTACCATGAGTGATTCTGCTGGAGAAAGACCAAACCCTCCATTAAAATCCTTCAATTTAAAAGTAATATAGTGCTTTACCTGAAAGTACTTCAAAAAAATCCTTATTGGTCAGACCAAACTTGCTTTTCAGTTGATTAAAAGTAAGAAGAGAGTTCTCATGAACAAGATCACCCACTGTATTAATCCCTTTTTGAGACCAGTCCACAAAACCAGCCCGAAGACCAGGTAAGAAGTCAGGGTTTTCATGAATAGGAGTAAGAAGGGAGAAACAATTATGGTATCCTTCCAGGCGCCTGACTTTGCGCCAAATAGTGAGCATATTTTTTAAGACCATATTATCTTGTGTAAGAACTGTGGCTTTACCTGAGGAAATATATAGCAGGTTCCGCAACAGAATGCCCTTTAAAGGAGTGGACTCAGCGCTGAGGTAAATGGAATCAGGATCGTCCATAAACCATTCTGTAAGAAATTTAAACTGTGCAGCCCAGAGGTATTGTGGGAGGGAGGGAGCGGCAAGACCGCCTTTCTGAACAGGCAAACACAGAAAACTGTATCTCAATCTAGGTCTTTTCTTACGCCATATAAATGAGATAATTGAACCGTTTAATTTTGACAAAACTTTTTTGGACAGAGCAAGTGGTAACATCTGGAATAAATACAAGAGGCGAGGAAGGATATTCATCTTGACCAGATGAATACGACCTAAAAGAGACAGAGGGAGGCTGCACCACCTATCCAAATCGCGATTGATGGTCTGAATTAAAGGGGTGTAGTTCAGACTATACATTTCTTTTAGATTCGGTGAAATCTTCACTCCTAAATAAGTGAAACCGGAGGGGGACCAACGAAAAGGCTGAGAAATGTTTGGATCAACCTCATTTATAACAGAGAGGGGCATAGCCTCACTTTTAGAAAAATTGATCTTGTAGCCTGAGAAGGAGCCGTATTGGGAAATTAACGAAACTAATCTAGGAATTGAATGAGCTGGAGAATTTAGAAAAATTAAAACGTCATCTGCATAAAGTGAAATCTTATGTTGAGAATTGTTCAAGCAGAGTCCTTCAATAGCAGCATCCTTCCTAATGGCTGTGGCAAGGGGTTCCATAGCTAGGGCGAATAACAAAGGGCTCAGCGGACAGCCCTGCCGACTGCCACGCTCAATACTGAAATTACCCGACCTATGACCATTGGTAATTACTGCCGAAAGAGGGGAAGTATAAAGGATCTGGATCCATTTAACAAAGTTGTCACCTAAACCAAATTCTTGAAGTGTAAAAAGAAGAAATGGCCATTCCAGACGGTCAAAGGCCTTTTCAGCATCAAGTGAGATGACTAGAGCCTCAGGGTTAAACAAAGATGAGTGCTGAATAATGTTAAGTAGGCGCCTCACGCTATGTGCGGAATACCGCCCCCGTATAAAACCAGTTTGATCATTCTTAACGATCGAAGGTAGTATTGGCTCAAGACGTATAGCTAGGACCTTAGCAAGTATCTTCAAATCAAGATTTAAAACAGATATAGGCCTATAGGAGGCGCATTCTTCAGGAGGTTTTCCCTTCTTCAAAATTAGAGAAATATTAGCCTCCATCAAGGAGGGGGGGAGAGTGCCTGCCTCAAAAGAGGACAGAAGCATCTTATACAGTGGGGAAGTTAGAATCTTACTGAATTTCTTAAAAAATTCCCCCGTGAACCCGTCCAGACCCGGAGCTTTGTTATTTGGAAGCATCTGAATAACCTTCAAAATTTCGCTTTGCGTTATAGGTTTACATAAATCATCCATTTGGATTTCAGTAACTCTAGGTAAATTTAGTCCTAAGAAGAAGTGGTGCATATCTTGTTTGTACGCTGATCTAAACTGGGAGGTATACAACTGCTTATAAAAAGTTTTAAAAGTGTCATTAATAATTAAATTATCATATTTAGGTAAACCAGATGAGTCTCTAACACATGGGATATTACAACCAGCACCCTTATTATGAAGAAGATTGGCCAGATAGCGGTTAGGTTTATTAGCAAACTCATATAACCTCTGCCTCATGAAGAAAAGAGATTTCTCAGCCTTTCTTGTCAGTAGTGCCTCCAAAGCTGTTTTAACCACCTGAATTTCATTCCTTAATTGCTCTGAAGGTGATTCATTATGTTTAGCTTGCAGTTCGTGCAATTCCAGTTCTAATTTTTGTTGCTCCATCTGATTTTTCCGTTTCAGGCCTGCTGAATATGATATAATCAGCCCACGGGTGTAAGCCTTCAGGGTGTCCCAAAGCAGGCCTGGAGAAACTTCAGGGGTTGCATTATCCTTCAAAAAATGTTCAAGCTGATCAGTTAAAAATATTTCAAATTTTGGGTCGTGAATCAAAAAATTGTTAAATCTCCAGTTATGAGACCGAGGGACAGGATTTAGATCACTTAGCTGAACAAAAACCGGCGCATGATCTGATATAATAATATCGCCTATTGTACATCTCAAAATGTTTCCCAGTGATCGTTTGGGGGTGAAAACGAGATTGATTCTACTACTTGTTCTATGAACACCAGAAAAAAAAGTAAATTCTTTATTGTTAGGGTGAAGAGTCCGCCAGGTATCAACCAAATCAAGTTCGTTACAAGCATCTAAAAGTGCTTTGGCCCTTGTAGACATTTGAATTTGTTTGGGAGGGGATCTGTCTTTAGTTGTAGAAAAATAACAGTTAAAATCTCCGGCTATCACAGAATTATCACAAACCCAGTCAGAAAAGGAAGAGAAAGCACGAGCAATGAAATCGTTAGACTGTACTGGTGGAAAGTAAATATTCAGAAATGACACTGCCTGACCACTTAGGGTGCCCTTTAAGGAAACATATCTACCAGACTTATCACAAATTGTTTGGTCAACTGTCAGCGGTAGGTGTTTATGTATTAAAATGGCTGCACCGCGGCTCTTACTCGTAAAGGAGGAACTAAAAACTTGACCGACCCAATCACGTTTCAGTTTTAGATGCTCCTGAGGAGACAGGTGAGTTTCCTGCAACAAGGCAACATGGACATTCTCCCTCTTAAGAAAACTCAATGTTTTTTTCCGTTTAATAGGGTTATGTATACCTCCTACATTCCAGGAACAAACATTTAACACTGAATTATCACTTATCATACAATATTTGAAATAAGCATGGAACCACGCTCAGGTGACCAAAGCATAGCTGATATGTAGGGCTCCCAAACACTGCTCTACAACACCAGTGGCAAATAAAATACACGTAGAAAAACAAACGTCCTGCTTTGCTAACAATTAATAAAAAACTATTTACAAGAAACAGAACGGTCAAGAAACCAGTGAGTATGGAGGTCAGACAAAGGTCTCCAACGCCCAGCAGGGGGCGCAAGCAAACTTTCCAACTTGGACATAGAAAGATGCTAGACCAGAGTACGAGTCTTTTCTTAATCAGTAACGTGAAATAGCTGCCCGCCCGCAGCTAAAACAAGGATTCGGATTATAAATGGCAAAATAAAATAGTCTATAACTATAAGGTTATTATCTCAGCACAGACCCGAAAAGAAAAAAAGAAAACAAACAGAAATAATAATAATAATAATAAACAGTAAAAAAAAAAAGAATAAAAAGAAAGGAGGAGACGAGGGATTGGCGAATACCTCATGTATGGGATAGGAGCACAGATCAACACTCCGCTGGAGCCACTGGCAAGAGGTAATAGCGGGCACAGGCTTTCAATAGAAATCAGTTACACAGCGATAAAAAGAAACATAAAATGGCAAGAAGCTGTTGTATTATTAACTGCACAAGCCGGGCGAACGGCAGTCGCGTGAAGTCGACGGGAAATGCGATTGGTTTTCATCGGATTCCGGCGTGGAAGAGAAATTGTCCAAGCCATGTCTCCGAAGTCACGAAGAGGCGACGGATGGCCTGGATTGCCGCTATCAGAAGACCTAATATAACATTCGAAAACACTCCACCGCACTGTTAGTCTGCTCCAAGCATTTCCACAAAGGTAAGTGTTTTGTGGTAGTTAATACGTCTTATATGGAAATCATCGCGCTATGCTCCTTTGTTTATTGTGGCTGTGTGTAATGTTGGCTGTATTTTGTAGGCAAACCAGCCTACGAAATGCTGGAATGCGATCCAGACTGGGCACCCTCTCTCAAACTGGGCCACACAGACTTTAAAGCTTCTACCACAGCGAGATTTGATTGGTTAAAACAGAGATCGAAATCAAAACAGCCACGAAAAGGCCCGCGTTCCTCTGGGGCAGAGACAGCTCATCCAGGCGAAATGTTTTGTTGTGCAGCTGTGGTTTTAAACAAATCAACTATTAATGCACAATGGTATACTATTTTACCTTTGTCCTGTAAGCTTCAATAGTAACATGTAACACTGTTGTCAGTTATAAATAAAGACAGTCCTGATGAAAGACTTGTGCAACACTTACTTTATTTGTATTGGTTCTGACACTGTATATTAGTACAGACTAAAAAGAAAGATTGCGTTGGCCCATTCTGGACATAAAGAGATAATTTACAGCACAGCTGTAAAGTGCAGTGGTGTGACAGACATTTATAGCAATTTAAACACGTTCTAATAATTCACTGTGCATAACAGAACAACAGGTAACACAAACCATAAAGTGCAGAGTACAGGAAGATGGGTCCACCGTAATGTGACACTAAACATGAAATCACAAGAAAGTCCTTTTCTTTGCCTTTTCGTCGAGTCTGTCTTTGTATGGACCGGCATTGTTCTCCTTCGTTTTGTACATTCCTTTTTTGGTGAGGAAAGAAAAAGCAAGACGGTATTGGAACGTGAGAATAAACGTTTTGCGGTGCTGCAAATGCCTGCATTTAATGCGGTAATTTGAATGTCTTGCCACCACCTCCCGGCATGCAATGCGCGAAAGTCACGTGGTCTGTCAATCTCTATAGGAATGCCGTTATGAAATAAGGACTGCTTCCTCCTAGCCGCTTGCATGATCCGTGCTTTATCCTGGAAGTTGTGGAGCTTTATGATGACTGCGCGGGGCCGCTGGGCATTGGAAGGGAGGCGTGCAAGCACCCGGTGGCAGCGATCAATTTTAACAGCGCCGCCCTTGAAACTCACAGCCACCAATTCCGGTAACCACGTTTTGAAAAAAGACACAGGGTTGGTACCTTCACTGCCTTCGGGTAGCCCAATAACACGTATGTTACACCATCGGCTCCTGTTCTCCAAGTCATCGATCTTATCCAAAGCGGCCTCCAGCTTAAGCTCCACTTCGGAAATCTTGGCGCCATATCCCGCTGTAATATCTTCCTGCGTTGATATGCGTGTCTCTGCCTCCTTCATTTTAACATCCAATGCAGAGATATTAGCTGTGCATGTTTCCAGTCTTTTCAGAACCGGGTCAATCTTCTTCTCAAAGGAGGCCTCCACAGCCTTCAGCACCTCCGCCGATATCCTCTCCACCAATTTGTCGACGTCCATTTGGCCGAGAAGTGGGGACGACTGGGCCTCCGCCATTACCGTTGCAGCATGATCGCTGAGCGGAGGGTGATTTTCTCCGGATTTGCCCAGTTTTGACGCGAGGTTGAGCTTCCTCTGGGTGCTTGGCATCGTACGAAGTTCAAAAGTCAAAATAAACAGAGACTTTAACCAAATTATACATATATAAAGGCCTAAACAAATGCCAAGCTGCGGGAGCGGGGCGAGAAACACAGCTACTCCGCCATTGACGTCACGTGACCCCAATCTTATATTATGTTTAATAGTATTACATACATCAATTTGTTTTGTATGTCATAAAAAATAACATAAAAATCTTAAGTCATATTTTACAGCTTCTTTCTGAAAAGGACTTAAATTAATTCAACCATTGTTTTCTTCAAAATAGTATAAAAATCATTTTAAAAAGAGATGTTTGCAATGTTTTAAGGTGTTATTAATCTGATCTTGTCATGTGTCTGTTCAACTTTAGTTTCTGGCACAGATTCCATTCTTAAATTACAAATTACAAATTAAGAAACAAATAAAATTCAGATTAAAGTAGCTGTATTTTGTTAAACACTTCATAGTTGAATAAATAAAGATAACTAAATTAAATAACTAAATATAAATAATAAGCAACATATGAAATACATGAAAATTCAACTTTTAAAACCACAATCCTGAACCTTTAAATTGTGTTGGTTTGTGTTGGCGTCTTAGAACATGGCTGAACAGCTGTTTCTATCGATATGATAAAAGGTAGTACTGAAACATGATAAAAGCTCATAAAAACGTATGTTTCATTGAAAAATTTGTCCAAAAATAAAATCGTATACTTTTTAAAAAGTTAAAAGTTTATAACAAACCAAAATCGAACATTTTTGTAAATAGTATTTAAAAATAGAGGCACACATAAACTGGCTTAACTGTCATTATTGCTGTAATTAGGTATTTTTAAAAAAAGCAATCTTTAGTCTGTGTTGTTCTCTCAGAAACAATGAAGAAGCTGTTGAACATTTATTTGTTGTGTGGGCAATCCTCTGGTCCACCCTCCCTCCCTCCCAGCCACAGTGAGACTGGGGCAGCCTGGCAGGATTTTGAAGCCTGGCTGCAGAGAGGATATTCCTACACTGTTCATTTTAAACTGCTATATTTGATTTTTCTGACATTTATAGGTTACTGTAAGTGAATTTTAGATTTTCTGTAATAAATAAAATTGTCATCTTTTACTGATATCATTACTTAATTCATTTAACTGTATTTTATGTAAACAATTCAAACATTGTATTGCAATGCAGGGCGTCTTTTCTTAAGTCAACCTTTAAATATCGCTCTACTTTCTTAAGTCATTCAAAAATATAGAAATTACTTACTGTATTCAAAGATCTAGATCATGAATCATCACAGGACAATACACAGTATACAGGGTCATGGTAACTATAGTAGGTCTTCATGACTCCAGAATGGAGACATCGCTCTGGCTGAGAAATGAAAATGAGGTCAAGCAGTGTGTTCTTCTCTGTGGTAGGGGCAGTGATGACCTGTGCGTATCCCCTAGACTCAAACAGCTCCAGGATTGGTTTGTTTGCACTGGATAAAACATTCTCATTAAAATCACCACTAACTATGATGGGATGACAGTCCATGATCTCTAATTAATCTAATAGGCTTACCAGGTTTTTCAGGAATGGCCTCAA